>NC_136491.1:38993661-39068661 GCF_053919585.1 Euprymna scolopes | reverse complement strand
TATATATATATGTATATATATATATATGTATGTATATATATATATATATTAGTCTCTTTATACTAATAGCTTTGTATTAAATAAATAAAAGATAAAAAGAATGCAGTTTAAATTCACAGAAAAAAAATCTAAATTAGGCTATCGCAAACTTAGTATCTACATAATCCGACTTCTAAAAAGTTTATAATTTCAAAAGAAAAATTAATTATTTTAGGATTAAAAAAAAAACTGAACTAAAATTGTTAAGTAGAAATAGACTTATGACAAAAGTCTACAATTATAAAAGAAAAATCAACTATATAAGAGTGAAAAAAAGAAGAAAACATTAACTAAAAATTTTTGAATAGAAAACGGAGACATCTGCCTACCATATAAAAATACATAGCTCTCTAGTGGAAATACCAATTCAACACAAGCAAAATAATACAATACTGATACTATTTGATAAATATATAAGAAATAAACTATTATTAATAGATATATAAGTAAATTTAATAAGATTACAAGATCTATTTAGCGACATGTTAACTAGCATATAAATGCTATGGGAACAAAAATGCGTAAAAGCTTAAGTACCTTTGGTAACAGAAAGGCAAATAGATAAAAGGAAGGAAACCTAGCCATCTGAAAATATAAAACCTAAAATGTACGTATGTATGTATGTATGTATGTATGTATGTAAGTGCACTTTGTCTGTATGTCCGCAAAAAGCTTTTTTCAGGGGTTGCTCGCTTGGCTCCCTCATTCTTAAAACTTTTTATATAACGTATATATCATAATATCTACAAGTTAACAACGGGGGTCGCCTGTCTATTTAATTTGCCCGACTTTGAAACGTTAAATATTCCACATTTTTGAATCGCCGCGTGTTGCTTTCGTTTTTCGGTATAATAATAATAAAAAAAAAAAAAAAAAAAAAAAAAAAGAAACGAAACTCGATTCGATTGGTTAGAACTCCAAATCCGAATTTTTTGGATTGCTTGGGCTTTTTGCCACGATCAAAGTTCAAAAGTGTAGTAACTGTTCCGGCAGATGCTGCAAGCAAAGACTATATGTGGTTGCAACCCCACATATAAGACCATTGCTCTTGTAGCAATCAGTTATTATTCAATGAAGGGGAACCCCTTCATACCAATTGTCACTATCCAGCTCCCCTACTCCCCAGGGAGCTGGTTCCCATTTCCCCAATCTCTCCACATTAAAAAACGGCCTTATGCCTAATTTGCTCAGTGGAGAAGCAAATCAATACAAACTCGATTCGATTGGCCAATGTCGACTTCGACATCATCACACAATTGTTTTATTACTCCTCCCCTAATAATAAACGGGGGAGCCGCTTTTACTTCCTTGCTTCCTTCCTTCCCACCTCCACAAAAAGCAATCATTAAAAACAGTCCCGCACTAAAAATATTCTCTGCTGAATATCTATTGCTTACGTCTTCGTAACGCTCTCGCCATGACCTCATTAAGCGGCCACCTGTCAATCAAACCTCTGTCAGTTGACTCACTTTTTAATCACCGTAGCGCAGGTGTTTAGGCTCAGCCTATTGGCCTCAAGGCTTCGGGTTTGAGCCTACCTACCACCATTTCTATTTTTAAAATCGCTATCGTTAAGTTTTCTTTTTTGTTCTGATCCCCCCCCAAACACACACACCTACAAACACCCGGGCAACGCCAGGTACCCCCCGCTAGTCTGTACATATATATAAATGGCAAAATGTGTGTATGTGTGTATAGGTGTGTCAGAATTTTGGGAGAATTTTTGACACCCCTTAACTCAAAACTGCGAATAAATTACAAAAAACTCGTAATTTCTCTTTTTAAAGTGGATTGTTTATTTTCTTTATGGAATATACTTCCAAAATAAACTATTAAAGTCGTTTAAAAAATAAAAGAAATATTTTTTATTTTTAAAAAGCAGTGTTTACAAAGTGCCTGCGCGCGTTCATGCAGCCATTTTTTCTACGTAATGAAATCAATTGAATTTTACGAGTTTAATTTTTCAATTTTTTTCACTTTAAAAATAAACCAAAATTGTTCTATTGGTTCAATTTTTACGATAGTTTCAGGTTCAATGTGAAATTTTATGCTCTTGCAAATAAACCGAATATAATATTCTAGACAAGGGTTTTTTTTAATTCACCCCTCCCCCATTTTGAAATATCTATTAAAATGAAAATAATTAATTTTCTCACCTCAAATGTATATATTACAAATTGAAGATAAAAGATCAATAAATAAAATAAGCTAATTTAAAACAAAAGGAAGTTATTTGCAAATTTACCTGTAAAGTCTAAAGTTTATAACTTTTTTTAAAAACCCACGTTGAATTTTTATTTTTAAGTGAAACCTTATAAGCTTGTTATATTGCACAGAAAGTTTCGTTTAATTACGACAATTATTTCTATTTCATTCAATTTTTTTAGATATTAAATATATAAATTCACTCCATAAAGAAGAAATAAAATCTATTAAATCAAAAACTCATGTATTTCTTTAAGAGAATAAAAAAAATAAAAAATCGCTCGACTTTTTTTTCTTTGCAAAACTGATAAGTGAAATGGGACTATTTTCAACTACGGTGCCCATATTTACTAACTTTTGTTTATAGCCAGCAACAGAAGGAGACATTAATTCTGTCGTTTACAGGCCACCATAGTTCATAGCTCTAAGAAAGAGAGACGGTTATCTCCTCTCTTTTCCATTTGTGACGAGTTGAAGTCGCGGTATTTTTAATACACGCTTAAGAAGTGTTTTATTTTAAAAGGACATGGTATATAAAATATAAATATGGATAAATTCTTAGCAATGAAGAATGGAAGTACCCATTGAATAGTATTTTTTATAGGTAAGTGATTTTTTGGAATTTATATATGCATATATTTTATCGAAGTAAGTTAAAATTCGTTGATTTTCTTTAAAAAAAATTTTAAAGAAAACCGATTTAAAAAAACAAATATTGCATAATTTGCTATTAAACCGGTTATTTTTTAATGAAGCCTTTCCTCCTTTAATTGAAAAAAATAGGGGTTGAATTACATTTTTCAAGTAGTTATAAGCTCCGAAAGATAGGACGTCGTATTATTAAACTTTTTATAACGCATTTTAATGGCGTTTTCTGACACTTCTAGTGTATGTATGTTCACTTTTTTTGTATGTCTGCAAAAGGCTTTCTTCCGGGGGGTTCTCAGGGGTGTCGCTCATTCTTAAAACTATTTGTATGCTGTCTAAATGATAATATCTACGAGTTAACAATGGGTGTCGCTTGTCTATTTAATTAGCCCGACTTTGAAACGCTAAATATTCCACATTTTTCATCGCTGCGTATTGCTTTTGCTTTTCGGTATAAAAAAGCGAAACCGGTTTCGATCGGCTGGACGAACTCTAAACAACTATCCTGCAGTAAAAGGATTTGGCCTCATTAAAAAATGCGGAAAAGCGTGATGTTTGTCACTTTTTAATCGGTCTTACATTGCTAATGTCACCGTAGCGCAGGTGTTCAGGCTCGACTTATTTTTTCTTTTTTTAAAATCGCTGTTTTTTTGGCTATATTTTTTTAAAAAGTTTAACATCGTTTTTTTTATATTTAAACAGGATAAAGTTTCCTTTTTTGTTCTACTTTAACCCCCCCCAACATACACACCTAAAAATACCCGGGCAACGCCGCTAGTCTATAAATATAAAAGCGAAAATGTGTGTATATGTGTGTATGTGTGTGCACTTTTTTGTATGTCCGCAAAAGGCTTTTTTCAGGAAAGCGCTCGGTCGGATCACTCGTTCTTAAAACTTTTTACATGTTGTCTAGATGATAATATGTACGACTAAACAACGGGGATCGCGCGTGTATTCAATTTTCCCGACTTTTAAGCGCTATTTTTCCAGATTTTTAGATCGCCGCGTGTTTCTTTTGCTATTTGGTATTAAAAAAAAGTGAAATTGGATTCGAATTGGCCGGGTGGTCTCCAGAAAGCGATATTAATGTCGGCTTTTCACCTTCATGTCAGATGATTACTTTTATTTGGACAACACTCCCCTAATAAATGGGGTAGCTGCTTTTCCTTCCCAAAGTAGGGTTTCCACCTCATTAAAAACTGTCTCGAAGAAAATGTTAACTGCTGAATAGCCATTGCAACTCGGCTGGAGAGAAACAACTCGTCCGCCCGGGCCCTACGGGGCCTGGGCAACAAAGTTCAAGCAAAGACCATATTTGGGGGCAACCCCACATATAAGACCATTGCCCTTGTAACAATCAGTTATTGGTCAGTGTAGGGGAAACCCTTTATACCAATTGTCACTATCCAGCTCCCCTACTCCACGGGGAGCTGGTCCCCATTTCCCCAATCTCTTCAGATTAAAAAACGACCTTGTGCCTAATTTGCTCAGTGAGGGAGCAAATAAATACAACCTGCTCAATAGCCATTGCTTACGTCGTCGTAAATCTTAACTCCGCGATTTCTATTTGACCTCATTAAACGGGCACCTGTCAATTCTATTAAATAAATTCAAACGTCTTTCACTTACTCTTTTTTTGCTGGCCGAGCGGTTAACTTATCACGTTTTTTTTTCCAACTTCGCCTCAGGGCTTCGGGTTAGATCCTAATTACCAACCAAAATTTTTTTTATTTAAAAGCACACACACCTCCAAACACCCGGGCAACG
This sequence comes from Euprymna scolopes, assembly GCF_053919585.1. NCBI lineage: Eukaryota > Metazoa > Mollusca > Cephalopoda > Sepiida > Sepiolidae > Euprymna > Euprymna scolopes. The sequence goes on along the minus strand of NC_136491.1, from coordinate 39,064,002 downwards.
CCGGGTACCCCTGCTAGTCTATAATATAAATCTCACCTGTCTGTTTTAATGTATGTATGTATGTTTGTATGTCTTCCTAAAACTTTCGATAGAGGTGATGGATTTTCACAGGATCGGTATTATTTTGAAGCTCGACTCTTCGGACGACGAATATCGAAAAACTGGCTAAAAATATTAATTCTTCACCCTCAACTGGGCACTTTTCTACAGGTAAGGATCGCTTTTTTCACCGATATTTTCGAAAGTCATCCCCTCTTTCGAACGTCTGGCTTTAATTTAAACCTACGTCATTTCCGGTTTAGTGATGGGTGAAACAGCAAAGACGTCACGTTTTTTAGGGGGGGGGTCACGTTCTTTTCTTCCTTCGTGGTACGGGATCGAGCCTGCCTGCTTACCTGCCTTCCTATTACCACTTTTTTTTTTTTTTGCTCAACACACACCTCCAAACACCCAGGATAGTCTATAATATAAATCTCACCTGTCTGTTTAAATGTATGTATGGATGGATGGATGGATAGATGGATGTATATCTCGCAAAAACTTTGGGCAGAGGTGACGGATCCTGACAAATCACTATCATTTAGAAGCTCGTCGTCTTGGACGACAAATATTGGAAAATTGGCCAAAAACATTAATACCTTCACCCTAAACTCGGCCGTTTTGTATAAGGAGGTTTCGATTATTTTCGCCGACATTTTGGCAAGTCATCGTCATCTTTGAATTGACGTCAGTTAATTTCAGCGCTTTTGACTCCCGGTCGCGTCATAGATATCGGCTAAGACGTCAGACTTTCTTTTCCGCCTTCGCGTCACGGGTTCAAGCCTGCCTGCATGCTACCACTTTTTTAAACACCTTTTCTCACTCTGGCTGCCTACGGTTGTTTTGATTCCCTCCCCACGCTACTACTATTTTTAACACTTTTCTCCACATTCAAGTGTTCGAGCCTGCCAGCCTGGTTGCCTGCCTATCACCACTTTTTTTTGTCTCAACACACACACCTCCAAAACCGGGCACCCACGCTAGTCTTCTATAATATAAATCTCACCTGTCTGTTTAAATGTATGTATGTATGTATGTATGTCTTCCTAATTCTTTCGACAGGCGACGGATTTTTACGAGGACGGTATCATTTTGAAGCTCGACGCTTCGAACGAGAAATATCGAACTGGCTAAAAACATTAATTCCTTCACCCTCAACTGGGCTCTTTTCTACGGGGTGGGGAGGTGTCGCTTTTGCTACCCATATTTTCGAAAGTCATCCCCTCTTTCGATTGTTTAGCCCTAACTTAAACCTACATCACGTTTTTTTTTCATGTTCTTTTCCTCCTTCGTGGTACGGGTTCGAGCCTGCCTGCCTGCCTACTACCGCATTTTTTTTTTTTTTTTTTTTTTGCTCAACACACACCTCCAAACACCTGGGCAATGCCGAGCACCCAGGCTAGTATATATATATAAGATCAGGATAATAAATCGAAACAAGGGAACTTACAATTAGCTTTCTTTATGCTTTATACTGTTTTAACAAAAACCAAGACTTAAAGAAATTGGTTGATAGCAACAAAAAGTGTATTTCATTGTTAGTTACAATTGTTTCAAGACCATTTGGACAAATTCAAACAATATGTCGTTTGAAAATTTTCACAAGAACAGCCTTTCTTCAGACTTATTAAATATATATATATATATATATATATATATATATATATATATATATATATATATATATATATAGTGATCTCCATTAATTCACTGCTTTAATACCTCATTGTAATACAGCTTCCAGCTCCAAAAGCTGCTTTCCAAGAACCGCAGACTGTTGGAACTCTTCCCGCTTACTATCTACTTCCTAACTATAGTCTAGGTATTTTAAAGACTAAGTCAAAAGACATTGCCTGGTTTGCGATAATCATCCTTCGTTTTTGTTAGTTTCTTACGTCAAGTAGCTTAACGCCTTCTTAGGGGTGATTTCCATACAAAACAAAAAACCGCAGTATCTTACTCAGTTTATTAGTGCAGTCACTTCAGGTTCGTATGCATTCCAATATAGATATAATATCGGACGCCAGTAGGTGACGGTAACTAAGCGGTTAATGGCACTGACTGGCAACCTTTGTGTATCGAGTCTGAATCCAGTTTATTTCACAGAAACATTTTCACTTATGATGTTGACAACCTTCATGTTATCCTACATGTACGTAATCGATGTTTTTCTAAAAAGAAATTCCAGCTAAAAAAGACATTGAAGAAATTCCTTCCAACAGCAGCAGCATCTGATTCATGAATGAACGAATCTGGCGTTCTATTTCGCGGTCTTGTTTACGCGGAAGTCAACTAGTATGAACGAAACTCCCGTCGAAAAATGACGTCTAGGAAAACAACAGTCAGGCAAATTAGAAATGGCATCCTTTTAACATCCGACGGAGAGAAGCTGCAGAAATAATACATAGAGAGAAAGCTATTATCTTCATCCCATTTTGGGTTTTGTTTTTCGTATTATTTGTCTCTTGGTGGAAGAAAATAGCATGAGAAATCACTCGTTCGCTCACGGTAATTTGTTAGCGTGCGTACATGGCTGATTAAAAAAAAAAAGTGAAACAAAAATTACACGAGTGTCATCACGCTGGGATGGAAACTCAATGTGTTTCGCCTTGTCGCTATCTGAACAAAGGAAACGCGTCGTCACAGATTGACCTCAGACTGACAAATATCGAAGTCATTTGGCTTCGATTCTATTTATTTTATTCATTTATTGTTTTTCAAATTCTCTTATCATTTTGTTCTGTCTGGTAGCGGGGCATCCGGTAGGATGCCAGACATTCATCCGCTAACTCATACATACCAACCGAGAGATCTTTTTAAGATTCTAACTGCCCCTTTAAGTGCAATTGTTTTTATCTGTTTTGCACTTGGTTTATCGGGTATATTTACAAAGCAGTTCTTTTTAATGGATCCGGTTGCGCTTGTGATTACTGGAATGATGGAAATCTTAAGATTCCAGTTTCTTTTCATGTCATACATGCGACCTTGGTATTTCGTTATCTTTTCCCTTTCGGTTCTATTTAGCACATCATCATTGGGAAGGCGAACTTCTACTGAAGTTACTTTTTTACCTTCTCGTCCCATATCACTATGTCAGTTTTAATAACTCCGTTATCTAAGGTACGTAGCTGTAGAAACTTCATAATCATATTGAATGGTGTATGACTTATTTCTGACTAGCGAGGGGTACCCGGCGTTGCCCGGGTGTTTGGGGGGGGGTTAAAAAAAGTAAGTATGAGGATCGAACCCGACCCCTTGAGGCAAAGTTGTAAATTAAAGTGTGAAAAAAAGAAACGTGCGATGTTAACCATTGCCCCACCGCGAGATGATAACGGAAACACGTTTGAATTTATTTAATTACTTGGATTTAGCAGGTGCCCGTTTTAAATGAGGTCAAGTTTTGACTGCGGGATGGTATTCATTTACTGCTGAACGCTTCCCCCCCCCTCGAAGATGTTATAGGAAAAATATTAAGCCACGTGCGGCGAGCGACAAATATTGAATATTTATCTTCCCGAAATCGACCAAATTAAATAGACAGGCGAGCTTCGTTGTTAAGTGTGAGATATTACGATTTGTATGTGATATAAAAAGTTTTAAAAAGTTGTTAAGCGAGCGACCGCTTCTCTGAAAGAAACCTTTTGTAGACACACAGAAAAAGCGAACACACATACATACATGATGATTGCAACGTCTTGTCAGACGAGTGCCACTCCCTCAGACATTTAAAATCCATGAGCCCAAATGCCTGAGGGAGTAACTATACAAAGAGGATGTTACAGAGTCTTAGCTTTGTACGACAGCTAAGTCTCTCTCTCTCTCTCGGTTCAAAATGTTGAGATCCAGCAACAAGCAAGAGCAAGATATCCAGCAACAAATTAAACTGCAGACCAGCTTAATGCGGGTACTGGTCTCCCGCTTTATGGTTTTTTAAATTTGCTTCTCCTAGAAAGGTTGCCTTCACCACGGCTTACGGGAGCTCTCTCCACTCCAATACACATATACACACACACACACCAATATACACGGTGCTAGTTGGCCGTTGACCTAGAAAAAGAGTTCATTCGCCCTTTGGAAGGTCTTGTTTTTAATCCTCCAGGGAGACTAGCCGCCCTCCTCACCAAACAAGTCTGGTGGGGGAACCAGTTTAGTCGCCGGTGACCCGACCATGAGGCAGGTAGTACTGGGTTACATGGTACCAGTAGCATATGACATGACCTGACACATAACATACATACATACATACATACATACATACATACATACATTTTCGCTTTTATATTTATATATTGTTCTTTCTGGTATATATTCCCATGCCTTGCTGCATCGATATCCAACTTTTGACAGATCATCCAGTAGAGATAGTTACGCACGCCATCATGTTGCGGTGTATAATAACTTGTCTAGAATGCTGAATGATCCTTAAATCAAAACTCATTAAATTCTTCGGACTACTGTTTTCACAACATTTCGGCCGACGTAATCTCCGACCTTCTACCGTTATATCTTGTGGCGTAGTGGATAGGATAATTAAGAAAATTCATTTGTTAAAGTTACACTTCTGGAGGCTAAAGGTTCAATCCTTAGTGCGGGCGACAATACAATTACGAATTACTTCTACCAAACCATGGCTGACGGAACTCGAAAATGTTACCTTCGTGGATTTAACAGAGGGTTCTGTTCAACATTCCGTGTAGATCCCCGAGTTTGACAGAAAGATTTCTGAGTTCGACAAGATACGCTTGAAGAATGTGGGAAGTTACATCGGTGGGGAGTTGAGCAGCAAGATGCTAAAATCCAGATATACACACGATATTTTTATACTTCTGATTAATCGTCCCGGAATAAAATGCATATATAAGTATAAATATCGAAATAAAAGAAAGGAGGAAAAAGAAAGGGAAAACTCATCACCCTATCCCTTCGAATGCGAGCCGGCCGACCTGTTGATCTTGGAGAAAATTACTGCCACACAACTGTAGCTAAAAACAAAAGACTGTTAGCAATTCCCATCTCAAAAATTCAGAATCATAAAAGTATTGCCTCTGGAACGTAAGGGGGTACTGTCGATTGGGGGCAAAATTTATGAGGGGTATCCTAAGTGAGGAGTTGAACAACGATATGTTTTTTCCATAGCACTTACATTTCTACATATCGGTACAATCAAGGAAACATGGAGCACGGAGGGAATTCCAAAAGGCTAGTGGTGTTGTATTAGCTCTCTGGTATCTAGGGACCTCTATATGGACTCGATGGGATTTAGCTGATTATCGGGTTGTTCGAGTGTATTTATGTCGAAGAGACACCAGACCAACAAGTTTGTCGGAGTACATTTCATTGAAGCATTTGTTAAACAAGCACAGGGATGCTACATTGCGGTGATGGGACAGGGGCTAGAGCTTAGTAGGCAGCATGGGGCCTATCATATTACACACTCTTTTTGGACACTTTCTAAGAGGAGAAGGCTAGTTAATAGTGCACTAGTCCTGCTGTGTCAGCAATACTCCATCATTCTACATTAAAAGGTTGGATATGTGGTTATCTATTTGATAAAAATTAAAAGATCGGCCGCAGTACGAATCAAACCGCCATTTTTCTGTAAAAAATGTTTTTAAAAAATCAAGAGCAAGTGGAGTATTCTTATTAATAGGGTGGATTACTTCTCTACACTTTGATGTACTAGCCAATGAAAACGGAGTCTTAGGGGCTCCTCAACTATGGTCGACTACTTTATTATTATTTTTTTTTTAAGAATAGGAATTTGGGATGCTAAAAACGTACACATGTCAGCCATAGATTATAGCATGTAAGTTAAGATTCTGTTATTAGAATGTTGTGTTCTTGCATATTTACTTATTCATCTATTATGACTTGTATATTATGACTTGTATATTATGACTTGTCTATTATGACTTGTATATTATGGCTATAGTGAATGGTGTATGACTTATTCCCAACTGTTATATGAACAGAAGACTTTTTTTAATCTATTTAAAAAAAAAAGTACTGAAGTAATGATATTACAGATTCTGTTTTTTTTTTTTTGTTCCCAAATATTTTCAGAATTATTTCGTTTATTTTTAAGAATGTATTTAATTTTATATTTGTTTTCAATAACTCCCGACAACGACTAAAATAAGCAATACTTGAAAAAAAAATGCATATCTATTCTCCGATATAAAAATCATGTTGAGTATATTGAATATAAAAAAAAAATCGGAACTTTTGAGTCTGAAATTTGATATATTTATTAGAAATTTAAGAAAACCAAAAGTGGTCATGTTTTTCTATAAAACGATTTATTTATTTACGTTTAAAAATGAAGTAGCAATTTTTACAACCATCCAAGTTCCTTCTCAAGTGTGTGAGTGTACATGTGTATATATGTATGTGTGTAAATGTGTGTGCGTGTGTGTATGCCTGTGTATGTGTGTAAGTGTGAGTGTATATGTGTTTGTGCAAGTGTGTGTATATGTAGTTGTGTAAGTGTGAGTGTGTGTATGTGTGTGTAAGTGTGAGTGTACGTGTGTATGTGTGTGCAAATATGAGTGTATGTTTGAGTGCATGTGTTTGTAAGTGCGTGTGTATGTGTGTTTCTTTAAGTGTGTATTATGTGTGTGTGTGTGTAAGTGTGAGAGTGTGTGGCGGAGGATGAAACTAGCCGAAGTGCTGATCGCTGTATGTCCTTGTGTCCTACATTTCTTACGTGGCATTAATAAACTAATATTTTTGAGTTATCGTTTACAATTTGGATGTTAGTATACAAAAAATCCAAAATCGATATTATTTTGTTTATTTGTAATAGATATAATAATTACTTATCCCAAAATACACTCAGCTAAATCAATATAGATGTCCCATAGACGAAATGTTGCATCCCTCTGCCTGTTTTGCAAGTATTTTAATGGTACATGCACCGACGAATTACAAACCCTTCTACACTCTCGAGATAAATACTCACGACAAACCCGACAAGCAGCAAAATCCCACCCCTACACAGTAGGGGTCCTAAGATGCCAGATAGCCTTCTACTTTAATAGTTTCTTACTCAGAACTGCTAGCCTTTGGAATTCTCTTCCGGGACTCTATTTCACAGACAGTACTGACATGCAGAAATTTAAGCGTAATGTGAATAGACATCTTGCTGCTAAACTCCCTAAATATGGCCTCTGCATAGTAGAGATCCCTAGAGGCCAAAAAGCTTTCTACTCTAATAGTTTTTACCCCAGAACAGTTATACCTTGGAATTCCCTTCCGGGTTCCTGTTTCCCAAACTGTATTGGCATATATACACACACACACACACACACACACACACACACACACACACACAAACATATATATATATATATATATATATGTATGTATGTATGTATGTATGTGTGTGTGTATATGCCAGTACAGTATATAGGAGGAATTATGGATAATCGTTGAATATTTTATATACGTCCACGCATCTCTATGAGAGATTCTGTCCGTCTGTCAGTCACGATTAAACTTAAATAGCATGTTCATCATTGAATGCGGAGATTGGCTGGACGTATGTTAAGCATATCCACGTGCGTTTCCAAATCGTAGAAATTCTCTTGAGAATTTCTGTCTAATTCTTAGCTGCGTATCACACGGTGAACATAATGAATAAATGAAAACTATCATCTACGCGTCTCATAAGTTTCTCGTTAATTATCCCACGCGGAAAACCTTTTAGATGACGGTATTTTAAAAATAAATAAATAAATAAATAAACGTATGAATCTTATGAGACTCTACTTGTAAGATGAAACTTAATTTGAGCGTTTCTGTTGACAGCTGAATACTTGGCCGTCAGCTCGATGGCTCGAGTAATTCAAAACAATTTGACGCCTAGGTAAGCATGACCAAGCTTTCGTGCGGACACGACAGACTCACTTCTTACTGATTTGCGGATTTGTTTTGGTTTTTTTTTTCTTTTTAATCCGTCTTGTTTGTTTGTTTTGTGTCGTTTTTTTTTTTTTTTTTTTTTTCGTTTTTCGCTTCCTTAAATCGATTAAACCACGTATCGATCAACTTGTTAAAATTCTTATGTTTCCTTTTTGTTTTCTTTGTTTCATGTTTGTCCTTATATCACTGCCGTTATTAAACTTAAGTTCGATGGAATGCGTTTCTCTTGTTAAGTGGTTCTATCTAATTTTCTCCCGTCTTAACTTTTCGTGGCGAATGAAGTTATGCCGTAAGCAGCCGACACTGAAATTGATAATAGTCGCTAAATAAATTATGTACACGCGGGATATAAAGTTTCGGAGTAAAGTCTATGCGCGGAATATATTCAACAGATTTTTAAACTGAACTAGTATAGTTTTATTTACTATATAGCGTTGCCTGGATAACAAAATCGTGAAATTATATATATATATATATATATATATATATATATATATATATATATATATATATATATATATATATATATAGGCTTCTTAGGTATTTGACAGACTATATATATCCACGAAGGCGTACATATGCGTGAACTTTATTTTTGAGGCAAGAGGTGCGCCATCCAACCGCACCTATGCTGAGTCGACATCATTGAATACCAGTAGCAACTGAAGTGTCAATACGATTATGTTATATATATATATATATGTGTGTGTGTGTGTGTGTGTGTGTGTGTGTGTGTGTGTGTGTGTGTGTGTGTGTGTCATCCACTACAGTTCTGTTTCGCTGAATCACAGCTCCTCAGTGCGGCTAGATCAGCATCCATCCCAAGCCAGGGATTGAAACTTACAAACATCTAGTTGATAGTCGGCAGTTCCGGTCCATGGGATCGTTACCCACAAACAAATAATAAATAGACATTCGACAACCGCTTTTACAGTGCTCGACCTGCTTGTTTTTTTTTACAAACAAATAAATAGCGAGTCTTGCATTAACGCTAATTAAGCAGTGGGTAAGATACACTTACGACAGCGCTCTACCCAAAACATGCAAATAGGTTGGTTAGTTGGTTGGTTGGTTGGTTGGTTGTTTTATGGGATGTCAACCCTTTTCAGGTTAATTAATGCCAAATCCAATTATTTTGAAGAGAAGTTTAATAGAATATATTTATTTTTTCGAGTCGGTTTCTATTTAACCCATAGTTGGGACCCTAGCAGGTACTACTACTCGGGTTTGAGTGGACCTGGGAGCAATAGCAATTAAAGGATGGCTCCACACTCCCCAAAGCCCCCAACCTGGGGCCTCACCATCGGATATAGTTTAAGGTCATATCAAGGATCGAACTTGCAGTAACCCGATTCGGTATTGAGCATTGAAAAATAGTAAGGGTGTAGTTTCGGTTTCGACTGGGCATATATAAAATCTTCATTATTAATAGAAGTTATAGCATGGTTTCGGCGTCAGATAGATTACGCCACAATTGTCATATTTTTTAAGGTTGTTTTAATTTCAGTGAGTAACTTTAACCTATCATTGGTCTTTTGGATAGGATTAAAGTTTACTATTTTGGTACTACACTTAATCTGTCTTGTCCTTGGTCATGAAAGCAGAAATCTTTCTAAACCGAGGTATTTTAACTTATCTCGATCCAAAGTGTTTTTATTTATATATGTATATATTTTTTTGTTGTTGTTCCTGTGGTGGGGGGCCAGATTTTCCTCACATTAAAAACTAACTTTGTGCTTAACATTACACTTTTGGGAAGAAAAGCAGAGACCGGCTTCAAAATCAAAACAGTATTCAATGTGCTTTTTTTCTATCTACTTTCTCGCAGAAATAACATTGCTAGTCTTTCTCTGCTTTATCGTTATTTTCATGACAGATGGTACACACACGTAAATTCAGATGTTAAATCTGATTGCTGGCGTAATTCAATTAAAACAAAAGAGTTGAAGTCATAGAAAATGAATGAAAACAATCGGATGACATATATTATAACCTGAACTGGAATGTGGACCAAAGACAGCGTTCAAAAGTGAACAATGAATTCCGATATATGGAATATTGAATTGATGCCAATATTAGACATCGTAAAACAAAGACACAACTTAGAGAGAGGGAGTTTAGTGGCTCGAGAGTGAATGACACTTCTACCGTCGCCCCGCAGAGACTACCCCACCAAACCACATACCGATCGATCCCTCTCTTTTCATATGCTATTAGTTGAATTGTAAATAAATTTGAATTGCTGACTTGGCAAGTTGTCTGTTTGATTTAAGAAAAACGTGTCTAAAAAATAACAGCGTGTATATAATTGGGCAAGCATTTGATAAAAGTATAACCAAAAAACTATATAAACCGACTATACATCACAAGCACTCATCTAGCTATAACTATTACCAACCCTTACTGTCTATCTGTGCTTAAAACCAAACGAAAATTCCATGCAAAGTTTCATTCCTATAACTACCTGTCTGTGGAACACAATACTGTGAGGCTGCTTCCCAGTTTACTATAACATGGTCGTTTTAAAGTCTAATGTAAACAAAGTCTTATTTAGCTGTCCTCTTAAATAATCAAATTCTATTCAATTTCTATCATTAACGATAATCATGGTGTTGTCAAATTGGCCACCTGAAACTCATTAACCCTTATCCTCGAGTAGGTTTTTGACCTTGATAGTAGTGTCTCTCCCAGGTAAAAAAAAAAAACTGAGAGATGCTATGCCGATAAATTGGAGTACTATTCTATAAACCATAACCTTAAAGATGGATAAATATTATTTTATTAATATACGAGCAGGCTGTCCGGCGTTGCCCGATCGTAAAATACGCAAGACATGCGCATGCAAGTATTCTGGGTTTTTTTTCTTAACAGTTTACTTCTTGTAAGTAAAACAACAAAAAATACTCGAGCTGAGATTTAAATCAAAACCTAAAGACATTGAGTCAAGTACGATAACCGTTAGACCAGCTTGACATGCGCATTCGTGAAACAGTTGACAAACTCATAAAAATCTGATGAGTCACACATACCAATTTTTCAATTTGACCCCTTTAGCAACACTTTTTCGGGTAAAAACCGATAAAAATATTTTCCGCGTTTCTGAATATCCTATACACCAAATTTCAAGTCTGTAGATCAAAAATTCGTTGAGTATATAGGTTGAGAATGTCCTCACACACATTCTCACTTTTTAGATATATAGGTTACTAGTATACACATCATAAATGAGGGTTGACTTTATTATGCAAAGATATCATTAAACTACAACCTGAATAGTTTAGCATATTGTTTGGATATAAGCATGTTTCCTTTGTAAGCATTCCAATAAATTTACCATTAAATATTCAAGAATAATGTTTAGACTTATTTAAGTAATTATTTAACGTTAAATACTCTCTTTAGTTTATGTCTATGTGTTGATTGTCTTTCGGTGCATAACAATGCATTAGCTTTAATATCTATTGGTATCTTAATAATCATAAAACTGTGTGGATCGTCCGGGCGTTCTTGCTTGAATCTTGCATTATAATGAAGTTGTATTCCTGTCTGTTCACAATTTAATTAATCTTATTATAAATTTTCCTAATGTCTGTCTGTGTGTGTGACGCGGTTTATCTCAACTTACATGCAATCCACCCAGACAAGTAAGGTACCGAAATGAAGCTTATGACGCAGCGGATGTTTTAGTGATATTTATATCCATGTTTGGTGCACGGAAATGCAAAAACAAAATGCAAAAAATGCAAACAAAAATATCGATTTACTAAACAACGTTTTATTTACTGGATATTTTTCCGGTATTCACCGGAAGTTATTATCTCCCTTAGTAAGTTCGATTTACTGTGTGTGTATGTGTGCGTGTGTGTGTGACGCCGTTTATCTCAGCCTACCGACAACCCACTCAGGCAAGTAAGGCACCGAAATGTAGCTTATGCCCCAGCGAATGTTTTAGTGATACTTATATCCATGTTTGGTGTATGAAAATGGAAAAAAAAATGAAAAAAAAATAACGATTTACTAAACAACGTTTTATTTACTAGATATTTTTCCGGAACAGCAACCCAAGTTTGCCCAGCTGGGCAAACTTGGGTTCTCGTATATACAAAAGGTACATTGTTTCAGAAATCAATTTTCATACTGAAAACGGACTTATATACACTTTTATGCCAGCGTGATTTCCATATATACTATGTATTCAAAAGAAAACTACATTCATTGAATATCCTCATTTGCATATTAAATTAAAGAAAACCTATTTTAATATAATTAGCTTAATTTTATTAATTGTTTGTTATAATAGAATTGTTTTAATTGTTCAATTTAGAAATATTATTTGAAGTTACTTTTTTTTATATATTTTAATTTAATTTATATTTAATTAAATTTAATTTCAATTAGTAATAGCTGACAACAGTTGCGTTTAAAACCGGAAGTAAACTTATTTATTTAAGCTATGGGAGTAATTTTTCCATTTAAGTTATGAACTTTACTTCATGTTTGATTTCCATAAACCAAGATGGATGTGTTTTATACTTCCCTAAATCCAACATGCGGTCACTTTTCTTAACAAGTTAGGATATTCAGTGTATTTTTAATAGCCTGTGACTAATCCCTCCGCCCTGCAATATGTTTCCACCGGGTCACGGCCACCTAGTAAATTATATTTATTATCTGTTGTTTCTCGGATGTTCAAAACTCTTTTCACATAAAAGATGGTGAGTATTATATGTTTTTGTTTTTCAGACTTTTTCACTTTTTCCAAAACAAATCATGATTATTATTTATTATGGATACTCCCATTATTTATTATGGATACTCTCATTTTCCCACAAATAATAGTAATTATTAAGTGTTGTGTCTCGGACGTTTCCACCCTTTATTACATGTCATGTTGTTACGTTGCGAGTGTATAAGATCTATGAATCCTAGATTGGATGAAACGCGGAATAATCTGTGTAGCTTAGTTGCCATATATGTTTTATAACTTACTACCTAGCTCTACTTGCGTATTGAGCACTGTTGAACTAAATACTTAAAGTTTACGCATAAATTTATACTTTCGTATATTAATCTATGTGATTAAATTAAGCTATCATATATATATATATATATACATATATATATATAGTAGTAAGTTATAAAATATATATGGCAATTAAGCTACAAAGAATTTCCAAGACTTATGCCTGACGAATTCTCACGAGAATGAAACATAGGATATTCTATGTAGCTTAGTTGCCATATATATTTTTATAACTTACTGCCTAGGTCTACCTATGTATTGAGCACTGTTGAAGTAAATACTAAAAATTTACGCATAAAATAATATTTTCGTATACTAATTTATGTGATTAAATGAATGAGTCGCGTGAGAGACACAGAGAGAGAGAGACAGACAGACAGACAGAGAGAGGCGCTTATATAATGTATTTTGAGTATATAATGAGTTGGGTATATAATGAATTTCTTCGCGTCGTTTACGTGTTTCATAGTGTTCTTTGCAGATGTGTGTATAACGGCTTACATTGTCTCATATTGATACATATAACATTTTATAAACAGACAGTTCCTTCAACAAAAGGACGGAATTAGATCTTGTCAAACAGGAAAACATTACCTTCATCCATCCGGGTTTTTTGGCTGCCAAAGCTGAAATGAACATCCATCCCAAGGAAAATACCAACAAGCCTCGGGTTGTATTTCAAACAACTTTTATTTCGAATACCTTCTCATTGGAAAATTTCATGCGTGTTAGGTTTTGGTTTTCCCTTGGGTACAGCGCCTGTATGGTCCTGTACCCAACACATTCCGAACCCTATCACATATTTGTTCATACCTACAAGTAATAATGTTCTTTTATCTAACAGTTTTACCTTTTAATAATAATAGTCCATTTTCCTAAATCGATCATCAGCAGGATAACCCAGTGTCGCCCCGCATAATCTAACAATGTTTCTATGACGTTTCCCGCTTTTTCCTATACATAATGATTATTATCTGTTCGTTTCCATATCGGACGTTTCCATCTCTTTTTGCTTCAAAATCAATAATTATTATCGATTATGTTTCTCGGATTTTCCCACCTTTTTTGTAAAAAAACAAATTATCCGTTATATTGCTCAAAATTTTCCACATCTTATTATGGTTTCTGCTTTTTGGATATTTTCATCTTTCTTCCCCTGAAAAATTATGATTATTATTTATCGTATTTCTCGAGGGTTTCCGTTTGTTCTTCAAAAAACTCATGATTAGTATTTGTTATATTTCTCGGTGGTTCCCGTTTTTCTTAAAAAAAAAATCATGATTAGTGCTTGTTATATTTCTCTGAGGTTCCCGTTTTTCTTCCAGAAAATCATAATTATTATCCATTATATTTCTCTGAGGTTTCCCTATTTTCTTTCAAAAAGTTATAATTAATAGATATTATATTCCTTGGACTTTTCCATCTCTTCTTACTATAATTTTGTGCATATCAATATATGCATCAAGACAATTTTTTTTTTACATGGGTGTCACCACTTATCAATGCCCGAAGGCCACTCAAGGATGAGGGTTATTGCGTGTACAGTAATCAATTAGATGGTATTGTAGTAATCATTAGTATTGGGGGGTTTTGATAGAGTGTCTTACTTAAAGGGGCGGTTTGTCAGGAGTTTGTTTATGTTGGACTTGAAGACGTCCAAGTTGTAATCAGGTGGGAAACAGGCAAGCGGCAGAGAGTTCCATTGGCGTGCAGTTCTAAGAAAGAAGCTTTGCTCATGGAATCTACGTTTGGATTTAGGCACAGATAAAGAGTGGGGAAAATTATTGACAGTAGTTTCAGCCAGACGGGTGCTTCTCGTGAAAGATTGGCGCTCGCCCTCCCTATAGTCTAGACCTTGCTCCCTGTGACTTTTGGCTATTTCCTAAGTTCAGGGAAAACCGTAGAGGCTGCCGTTATAAGACAACTGAGTAAATGAAAAAAGATGAGGTTACTGAGACGCTCACACAAGAGGACTTTCATAGAGCCTTCCAGAAGTTGTTGGAACCATACAAGTGCATTGCAGCCGGAGGAGATTACTTCGAAGAGAACTAGAGGTTCATGTGTGTACTATCAATAAAATTACGCATACGAAAAAAGTCTGAAAACTTATTGAAGTCAACTCCTAAAGTGGGCTTAAAGGATTTGTATTGTGATTCCAAACATATCCGCCCCATTGTCTTTAATGAAGTTGACCAAAAGTTCGTTTTTTTTGTTTGTTTTTTCTTTATTTTGTTTTTTGTTTTTTTCAGGAAGAAGATACCAAAACATCGTTTAAAAACATAATTGAATTTATGTAATTTATTTTCAATGTTTGACTTTGGAATCTTGAGAATGGCTGCGATTTGTCTGGTTATCAAACGGTAATCTAGTTTACTACTTGGTCACTGTTAATCAACTCTAGTCAACCAAAGCGAGGAGTATCTCTCTTTTCGGAATCGAGCAAACCATGGCACATCCGTTCTATAACAGCACCCCCCATACACATAGCATGTTTTTGTGCAGGTTTCTGTAGATTTTGTTTTCCCGTTCTGTAGTAAAATAAAGCATCAGATGTCGGTAGTGTTCTGCTTGATCTCTCATTTATCATTCATTTCTTTCGTTATATTTCAACCACTCGAACCCGCACGCTGTCTTGAACCGCCGCAGGAACAAACAAACAAACAAGGAAAGACATAAAAATACGACTCAGCATTTTTTTAAGGTCAGGGGTCGTCAGGGATCGTCAAACTACGGCCCATGCGCCAGATCTGGATCGCCAATATTTTTAATCCAGCCCGTGAATCTCTTATAGAAAACGTAAAAATATTGAGAAAAAAATCAGTAATACGGCTACCTATTTAAAAACTGTGTAGACCCTTGAGTTAGGTGAATACAAAAAGCATTTATTTCAGAAATTCCGATAACGCATTTCACTGTGTTTTAAAATATCACTCACGCGTTGAACATGTCTGTCGGGACGCCCTTTCACACACGTGTCTTTGTCGTCGATTGCCTTTCCGCTTTTTTGACCACGTTGTGCATTTTCTCTCTCGCCGGCCAAGAGTCAAAACACGTCGAATCTCTTCCTTTGCTTCCCACGTGCAGTCCCTCATTCTGCCCTATTTCTCATCCTTCCCGTGATGTCAGCGCATGCACACTTGCTTAATTTGCATATGTGCTAAGAAGGCTGCTGCTGCTGCTGCTGCTAATATTTTCGCTAGTCATCTGTCCTACGGCTGCTGATGATGATTTTCTCACACATTCGCCATACGCGCTATGCTACAAATGTATTCGCTGTTCCAAATAATGTATTTATATAATCTCATATATAAAAGGCAAATGTCTGTTTGGATGTCCACTTAAAACTTGAAAAATGCACAACAAGCCCCCACAAAGTTGGTATTTGTTTAATTGGTGTGACCCCGGATGTATACTATTAAAAAAATTTAAATAAAAGAGTCATTATTTGGTGCAAAATGGACATTTATCTCATTTAATATTATTGGGACGTACGCGCATTTTTTACTGTTATCGAGTAAAGGGAAATAACCTTTTGTCTTCATAGAGTTATTTTCCTTACGCCGACTCGAATTATGTGTGTGTATGTCCCGAGAGAGGAATAGTCAGGGAAGAGGATAAAAAGAGGGTAGAGAGAGGAGGACGACGGGGAGAGGGAGAAGGAGGTGGGAAGGAGGAGATGGTGGAGAACAAGGAAGAGGGAAAGAAAGGAAAATGGAGTTATGTTACACTTTTGACTCGAGCAATGCAAGGTATCTCTGCTTATAGGATTAAAAAACTATCTTTAGTAGATCGGGAATATGACATTAAAAATGCCAACGAACTTTTTTGGCCAACCCAATACTATTTGGAAATCTATCTGTTTTCCTTTAAAACAAACTAAATGTAAGCTTGACACATCTGAAATGAGGTGTAATAAAATTGCTGTTAGCAGTTGACGATTAGTTTAATTGGCCTCAACAGATTAGATAAGTACGTCACAAGGCAGGAAGTCACTTGTAGGACGTAGCAAATAGGTTAATGAGCTCTTCCACTATTTACTGAACTGTGTGAAAGAAACAGAGAGGTTGTGCTTCGAAAGAGTTGCTATTAATTGAAATGAATGACTTTCGACTTGGGGAGGCTCCATATTTTGACAAGCTTCTTGGTCTGATCTTTACTTATAATCTGAAATAAAACACGTACATAAAATTCGTTGCTAGGGTCGAAAAATGGTTGGATCGTTCAACCGCTCCAATAGATATCTCACTGCCGATGCAATTCTCTATTTGTATAAGAGTCAAATACGTCCTAGGATTGAGTACTGTTGCCACAACTGGGCAGGAGTTGGTCAAAGTAACCTATCCTGCCTTGACAGAGTTCAAAACTGACTTCGTAGCTTAGTAGGGGATACCTTTTTCTCTTCCCTTCAACCTGTTTCCCACATAAGTGACGTTACTAGGATGTCTCTGCTCTGTCGTTATTTTCATGGCAAGTTCTCGTCTGAGGTTCGATATCCTCCCCCTGCCAAACGTTCACGAAAAACACTCGCTTAGCTGAAACCACTATCGATATTTGGCACATACTCTTTATCTGTGCAAAAACCAAAACATGGATTCCATGAACAAAGCTTCTTTCATAGATCTGCCGGCCTGTAAAACTCTGTTCCGTTTGCTTGCTTTCCAGCTGACTACAATATGATCATCTTCAAGTCCAACGTAAACAAGTTCTTGATGAGCGGTACCCTTAAGTAATTCAATTTACCAAATTTCCACTACTAACGATTACTACGACATTGTCCCAATGAGTCCCGTACACTCATTGACCGGGCCTTGATAAGAGGTGACTCCTTTATAAAAAAATATATATATAAAATTCCGAAGAATGATTGAACCCTAAATGATTTTGTGCTATCATTATTTTCTACTACTATTATTAATCAACAAAGATTATGCCATAACGCCAACAACGGACAAGAAGTAAAATTACTGTTAAATATCATACAATCTTCTCAGCCACTGATTACTATGACAAATAAAAATTTACTTGAGAGCTCATCGTTCGAATTCCTTAGTCTAACGTTCACAAACAACACACATTGGAAAAATACATTGAAACCAAGACTGCTGCGAGAAGGTGGATCTCCCTACCGTGTTAGAAAATTACTCACACATAAAAGCGTCCTATACTACTATAAACCAACTATTCGTCGATACATGGAATATTGTTGCCACATCTATATTGGTGCATCAATCGCTAGTCTCCTCCTCTTGGATAAGGTCCGAGAAATCTAACAGCTCAAGCATTATCTGCCAAATTCTAATCTCTATTCCATCGAGGCAATGCTGCATGTTTTACAAGTCATTTAATGGAATGTGTTCTGATGAACTAGTAGCACTTGTGCCCCTTGAACGTAAATATTCTTGACTAGTCCCTCAAGTAACAAAGTAACACTCCTTCATTGCTGAGGTCCTTAGATGCTAGAAAATATTTTACTCGAATAATTCCTTCTCTTCAAATGCTAGACTTTGGAATTCCCTCTCTGTTTTCTGCTGTTTTTTTTTTACTGTACTAAAATGCAGATGTTTAAATGCAATGTCAACACACCTTTCTGCTCAACTTCGCATAATCCCCTGCCAAACATGACCCCAAATAGTAGCCCCTTACGTCCAAGTGACAATATGCCTTGTTTAAGGTGAAGAAACGAGTATTAAAAAAAAACAAGAATATCTGTTGAGATGAAAGAATTGGTCACTTTAATGCCAAATTTGGTTGTACATTTTTTATTGTTTTGTTTCGCGACATGACAGTCATTCTGAGGCTATTTATTACTGAATCCCGTCAAGCTTTGAATTCTTCCCTCGGCACCAAAGCCAACAGAGTCTAGACCTTTATTGAGGTGATTTGTCCTCTATTAACTGGGGTATAGCTTTGACTTTGAGCAGTTCTAGAAAATCCATCCTCCTTTTGAAAATAGTTTATAGCTAATCGCCTGAGGCGCCACTACCGACGAACGCCTATCAGGCTGCCCAAACATTTCCCGGGTGCTCTTGCTCTAGGGCGCCGGCTGTTCAATTTCCAGTTTCTGAACCTTGTGTTACATCATCCCTCCCGTGGGAGCGAGATAGATATCGGCCAGCTGCATACTTCAAGATGCTGTCTACAAAGCCAATAACGCCTTTTCCCCTTTTCAATGAGGCATCTGTTTTTATAAAGACAAAATCAGATTAAAAGTTGAGGAAGTGGTTGATGAAAAAAAAGGGGGGGAGATCTGTCCAAATAACGGCTTTTTGGCTGAAAGGTATTTTTAAACGTCTCCACTAGTAAATCCGAGCAGGAGATATAGAAAATATATTCATGTTACGATGATTTTGTAATGGCAGATCACGTCCCGCTGAGATCACGCGTAAACGTGAAGTTGCAAGGGAAAATGGAAATTTTTTAAAAATGCTCTTTTTTTCTCGGGGATGGTGTTTTAATCGAAATTTGATTGATAACCTCATCAGATTCACAAATACATTTGCGTGATTTTAGTTGTAACAAAAATGGATAACATTTTAATTATTAAAATATTATTCGCTTCTTCATCTTCTTTTCTTCTTCTTCTTTTTCTTCTTTTTCTTTTTCTTCTTCTTCTTCTTCTTCTCATTTCCATGTTAGTATCGTCGATCAAAACCGTTTTTTTTATTATTATTCAAGTTTTCTTCGCGTTCTTCTTTCAAATGAACCTTTCGATACGTTCATGTCAATTTCTTAAGCATTCATTGGAAAAAATACATTAAAGATATTGCCAAGGCTGCTACAAAGAAAGTGGCTCTCTTTACCGTTCTGTGGTATGAAAAATAGATATTATTGAGATGCGTCCATTTCGATTGTGGCACTAATAACGAAATAACTAAAGAACGAAAATGTTAAGTCAGACTTAACGAAAATGTAATATTTTTTTATTTACGCGTAACAAATAGACGAAAATATTTTTTAAATCAACTATGACAGATCTACGAAAATTAAATTCTTAATTTAATAGTGACAGACCAACCATAGTATTTTTATTTAACAAACCAATGAAAATTAAATTTTAATTTAAGGGCAATAACGAAAATTCAACTTTTAATTCAAGTCTGACAGAAAGAGAAAAATAAAAACCTAAATTTAGCATGATAGATCACTGAAAATTTAAATTTAAGCGTGAAAGCCGAACGAAAAGAATTTGATTTAAGTGTGACAGACTCACAAAATTAAATTTTAATTCAAGCGTGACATGGCAACAAATATTTAAATTTTAATTTGTATGTGACAGTCCAACGAAAATTTAATTTTAATTTAAGTGTGACACCCCAACGAAATTAAATTTTAATTTACCGTGAAAAAAAAACCAACGAAAATGCAAATTCAAACTAAATTTGACTGACTAAGAAAAATGCTATTTTAAACATAAGCCAGTTATATCAGCAAAAATGCTATTTGAAAATTAAGATACAACTATTAAAGGTCTACATAGAAAATTTAAACAAGAAAAAATTAGGGCAATGTAATTTTACGAAAGGAAAGCTCTATTTAAATATACGGAGTAACATCACAAAAAATGTTATTTGAAATTTAAGAAAACCATGGCAATGATAAGGCTATTTCTAAATTAAACGTAACAGACTAATGAAAACAGTAATTGAAATATTATTACAAGGGTGACATTACAACGATAATATTATTTCGAAATAAAGGGGTGACATTACAACGAAAATGGTATTTAAAAATAAAGGGAGACATTACAACGAAAATGGTATTTCAAAATAAAGGGTGGTATTACAAAGAAAGTGGTATTTTAAAATAAAGGGTGGTATTACAACGAAAGTGGTATTTAAAAATGAAGGGTGACATTACAACGAAAATGGTATTTTAAAATGAAGGGTGACATTACAACGAAAATGGTATTTCAAAATAAAGGGTGGCATTACAATGAAAGTGGTATTTAAAAATAAAGTGTGGCATTACAACGAAAATGATATTTCAAAATAAAGGGTGGCATTACAACGAAAATGATATTTCAAAATGAAGGGTGACATTACAACGAAAATGGTATTTAAAAATAAAGGGTGACATTACAACGAAAATGGTATTTCAAAATAAAGGGTGACATTACAACGAAAATGGTATTTAAAAATAAAGGGTGTAATTACAATTTAAATACTATTTAAAAATAATGGCGCCATTAGAACTATAATACTCTTTATAAAAAATAAAGAGTGACAATATAAAGAAAGTACTTTTTCAAAATAAAAAGCGATATTACAACTAAAACACTACTTCTAACTAAACGGCAACATTACAACGCTTATAATATTTTAAATAAAAGGGTGATAGTACAAGGAATATACTATTTCAAAATAAAGGATTACATTACAACGATAATATTATTTCAAACTTAAGCGTGATAGTCCGACTGACAAACAGGCCTGCTTATAAAGATGCTTAGAGATGAGTAAAATGGGACGCATCAAAAAAAGAGTTTCGTTCTGATGCAGAGAAGGATAAGGATGCTTGTACTTAATAAATCAGACTAATTGTTTGATAAAAATGAAACCTTAATCCTACCCTCTATTGCGGTTAATCATATCGAGCAAATGAATATTGATAATAAATATTTATGCAAACAAATCTTATAATCTGCCGTCGGAAAACGGCCAGCCTGGGGGTGATAGAAAAAAAGATAAGCTTTTGAAACGAAGATTGATTAGATTTTCACGCAGATCTTGACCCGTTGTAGCCATCTCAAATGCGGTTAGATTGGATGCAAAAATATCTCAAAGATTAGGTACATTGTTTTCTGTTTTCCTTTTTAAAAATGCGGCGCAAACATCTTTTCAGGGGGTTTGGTCTGTCAATCACACCTCGGTTTGAAATTTATCTGTCAGTCGCGTCTCGGTGTGAGATTTGTCTGTAAATCACGCCTCGGCTTGAATTTTGTCTATCAGTCACGACCCGGCTTGCATTTATCTGTCAATCACACCTCGGGTTGACGTTTATCGATTAATCACGTCTTGGTTTGAAATTTTTCACTTAATTACGTCTTTATTTGAAATTTTTTAAGATAAACAGATTTTTCATTGTATATATATATATATAGATATACAGGTTAACCCAAAAAAAAACAAAAGCTAAATGGAAGCCATCTAGAACATATGCTGTAGAACGGAGAAAAAAAAGGCTAAAGACCCTAGTGTTTTGATGTGATGGTTTGAATATAATAAACTAGTCATGACCAAAGTTTTATTTCATTCGGATAAAACACTAAGAAACGGGGCCTAATTAGAGTTGGGGTCCGTTTTTTGGGTCACCCTGAATATATATATATATATATATATATATATATATATATATATATATATATATATATATATATATTGCAACAAGAACACTACTTCTAACTAAACGGTGGCACTCCCTGCTGAAAAGCACACACAAAGGAATGGTTCAACATAAGGTCAACTGGGCCTTTGTTCTGTAAGTGCATGCCCATTAGCTGATTAGGAAGAGAGCGGTGGAAACTAGGAAGCCGATTGGCTAACTAAAAATTCAATAGAATATGCATATATAAAAACGCGAGACTACAACAACTTTCGCATAAGCCTGACGAATCCTAGTGTGGATGAAACGCGGAATATTCTGTGTAGCTTAATTGCCATATATATTTTTCTAACTTCCTATATATATATATATATATATATATATATATATATATATATATATATATACACACACACACTTCTTTTGTAGATTACTGTTTTAAAAAACAATAAATAAATGAATATTATTTGTTTACGCCCAAATAAAAATATGGACGATTTCCTAAGAAACATAAGCTTCAAGGTGAACACGCTAAATTCATCATATTATCGTTTTAAAAAATCAGCAACAAATCTCCATAAATGTATAAACGATAAAAACAAATAGTAAAATTGTCTATGGCTTCATAGTGTAAGGGATTAGACACCGGATTGTAATATATAAGGTCCGGGGTTCGATTCCTAGATACAGCTAAGCTAAAGAGGGGTGGGTCTGTTCGTAGATTATTGATTAAAAAAATATGTTTATATATATATATATATATATATATAAGTGAAAGTGTCTATGTACATTCTCCTACGCAATAACTCTGTCAATTTTAAGGGGTCATAATAGGGGTCAAGTTAAAAAAATTGACCTTTTTTTTTTTTTTGCTTAGCATACACTTTCAAACACCCAGGCAACGCCGGGCACCCATTGCTAGTATATCTATAAAAGTGAACATGCATATGTATCTGTGTGTCTGTGTGTCTGTGTACATTTCCCTACGCAATAACTCTGTCAATTTTTAGTCTACAGACTCGAAATTTGATATACAGGTTACGGAGATTTGGGGAAATCGATGTGATCGGTTTTTGGCCAGAAATTTGGCGATTCAGGGGTCCAAGTTCAACGATTTGACCTTAGAGAACTCTACCAAACTCCCCCGACAATTTTGGGTCTACGCACTTGAAATTTTAGATATAGATTCCTTGGAAATGGATCTAACTTATTAACTTTATTTGAGCCCAAAACAATAAATTTTAAGGGGTCATAATAGGGGTCAAAGTTTAAAAAAATTGACCTCTGCGGTCTCTTCCAAATTATTCAGACAATTTCTGGTCTAAATATTTGAAATTTTACATAAAGGGCATTCAGAGATATGGCAAGCTTTTTCATCAGTTTCGGTTGAAAATTTTTAGTTACCAATATATAAATGTATGTATGTATGTATGTTTGCATGTCTGCCTTTCAATAGAGCCGACGGATTTTTCCAAGATCAGTATCGTTTTAAAGTTCGATCTTTCATACGACAAATATCGAAAAATTGACTAAAAACATTAATATCTTCCCCTTCAACTAGGCATTTTTCTACAGGGGGAGGGGGGTCACTTTTTTCGCCGATATTTTTTTTAATTATCCTCTCCTTTAGATTGTCTAGCCTTAATTTTAAAAAATGTCGCTTCCGGTTTGGCGGTGATCGTAACAGCATAAACGTTAGGTTTTATCCCGTTCTTTTCCCTTTTACGGTACAGGTTCGAGCCTGCCTTCCTACTACCACTTTTTTTTCTTTGCTCAACATACACATCCAAATACCCATGCTAGTATATATAAAAAAAGTGAAAGTGTCTCTGTGTGTCTGTGTGTCTGTGTACATTTTCCTACGCAATAACTCTGTCAATTTTAAGCCTACAGATTCGAAATTTGATATACAGGGTACTGACATTTGCGAAAATCGATGTGATTGATTTTCGGCCAGAAATTTGGCGATTAAGAGGTCAAAGTTCAACGATTTGACCTTTGAGAACTCTACCAAATTCCTCCTACAATTTTGAGTCTACACAGTTAAAATTTTAGATATAGGTTCGTTGGATATGGATCTAACTTAATAACTTGTTATGAGCCCTAAACAATAAATTTTAAGGGGGCATAATAGGATCAAAGTTAAAAAAATGACCTTTTTTTGTTTGTTTTGCTCAGCATACACCTCAAAACACCTGGGCAACGCCTGGCACCCATGCTAGTATATATATAAAGAGCAAATAGTTAATAAAACATGTTTAAAAAAAACACTTTGAAAAAGAGTTAAAAACATATTTTATTTGTAAAAGAAACACTAAATAAGTGGATAGTCTTTAATCCGCGGAGTTTCGAAGAAATAATTTCCTTCTCATCAGAGAGTAGGAATTAGGAAAATGCGGGATCGGATTTTGCTTGCAAAAGTATTTGATGAAACTGCAAGTCAGTCAAAGATCTTACTTGATAACAAAAAGTGAAGCAGAGGGAATAGGGTGGAGAAAAAGGTGATTTCACGTGAATGGATAGTCTGGTGAAAGTATCCTATGACGGTAAAATCCAAAAATGAAAGTAGAAAGTATCCAGTGACCGTAAAATCCAAAAATGTAAATCCAAGAAAGTTAGTAAAATTTCCATTCTAACAAGTAAAATCCAAAGAAATCGCGTAATTTATTATATATATATATATATATATATATATATATATATATATATATATATATATATATAGTAGAGATTTAGAAGGCTATCACAATGCAAGGAATGAGATATAGTCGATGTTGATGAGAGAAGACAAAAACAAGTGGCGATTTACAAATCAATAAGTACATGCATATATGTCTATATATACATATATTTATTCAGTTGTATTAAGTATAAATGTCTTACTTGTTATGTCTGTGACAATATCCATTAGCCATTTAATTCGTTTTTCGCTCCTGCATGCTTTGAATCGATCTGTCACATCCACCATTTGGAAAAGGGGAATTTTAAGTAACACATTTATACTGAAGACAATTGAATAAATATATGTATTTATATACAAATATGTATGTATTTATTGATTTGTAAATCGCCACTTGTTTTTGTCTTCTCTCATCAACACCGACTATATCTCATTCCTTTCATTGTGATAGCCTTCTAAATCTCTACTACATACTTACCCCACGCATTGCTTCAAGCAAACTACATATCAATTATATATATATATATATATATATATATATATATATATTGTTTACATCATTAATTAAAAAATTATATATATATATATGCAACACCTTTAAATCAATATTGATGGACTCGTCTCGGCATAAAAGAAATATATTCAATCTTTTTCATGATACATGTTTCATACAAACAAAATATTTACATGGAGTATAGGAGAGAAAGAGTCTCAAATGTGCAGAGATGAGTAAGCCCTGTCTGCGGAAGTAGGAAGATAGCCTTGATGTAGCTGGGTCATGCTGGTAGATTCTATACAAATCGGGAACGCGATGGAAAGATAACAAGATGACGAATACTACGATGGGTGTCGAACAACGTATGTATGTTAATTCGGGGTAGGTATGTTTGGTGAATGTATAGCCCTTGGAAGTTGTGGGGCGAATTTTTAAATTGCTGAGTGACCTCCGACTTTCTTTCGGGTACATCTTTTCGAACTCGAGAGTTTTTCTATCGAACTCGGAAATATTAACGAAATTTCGAACGAAACGCTTTATTTAATTCGCGGGGATAGCATGCTTTCGTTCCGTTAGCCATGACAACATAGGAGTCTTAGGAAATTTGCAATTGTATTCTTAATATCGCCTGCATGGAGGATTGAATCTTCGACCTCCAGAGGAGTGTTACTTTTACCAAGTACTTTATCCGTTATGCTGCAGGTTCTTGTGAGCTAATTGAAATAATATATTAATCCGAGTTATCCAAATAATATGAATTATCTATCCTTATCACAAAAATTCAGAAACATTGCAGAGTACTGTCCCACTCATTGAGTGTTATTGTTGATTGACAAGTTTAATCAAACTAAAGATAAAGAATATCTTCTTTTTTTTTCTTCTTTTGCTTCGAAGACCTTGCAGGTCATCTTTGATGACACTTTAATCGCTGAATTAGGCATTCAATGTCATATCTTGAGCTGTAATTGGGGAAACTGACAGTTTAAGCCGGAGGAAAAATCATGACCTGTGTGTCAAGAAAAATACGTCCCGTTGCGCAAAATGGCGAAGTTTATCGGTGATATCTATGAAATTTTGTTGGATTCTAGACGTCAAACTTTGCCTCAAGTAAAACGTATTCTTAAGATGATGTGTTTAATAAATCTGCTCGTCCTACAATGAAAATCCTGTTTAAAATCCAAAATCGAAAGGCCTACAGAGCGAACGACATGCTGACCGACCAGAAGACAGAGATTTATAGATACTCGTGTTCCTATCTAACAATGCTATTTGATACTTAAATATAACAGAAAGACTAAAATATTTGAAACCTTATATACCGCTTATATCTTGACAGCAACTAGACTTAGCTGCAAAACTTTTCTAAATCACATAGTTAAGATAATAATAATATTATTAATTATCAATAATAGAGATAACTTGAATGTCTAATGGAGAGAACTTGAATGTTTACTGGAGAAAACTTGAATACCTACTGGAGAGGATTTGAATGTACACTAGACACTGTCTCCGAGTGTTTAAAGTCTCTCTGTACAAGGGTTTGTCAGGACAACCTGGCATGAGGATACTTCACTCTACAGGTAAACGCTGACTAAATATTCAAAATTACATAGTATTCGCGGCTCAAATAAGATGCCCTCGGAATGGCTAGCTAATACTGGATTTTACAATAGTACACCTTCTCCAAGTGATATTACCTCAAGTAGCAACTAGAAGCTAGATACTCCATCAGACTAGATGAATTCTTGTCCTGGAATTCAGTAAGACCAAGAGACAAAAAGAAAGGTACACTATAACATATTTAAATGGTCAATTGGCGAGAGAAAAACTATGTTCCCAACTTCTTTATTAATTCAGTGTTTAAGAGCTTAATGAGAACTTTAATGGAATATTCGAATGTCTATATATCTTATATAGAGATCAAGTGTTAGCCCCAGGAAGGGGCGGGGCTTGATTTCTGAGAACTTCAACTGAAATAAAATGAAACAAAATAAAAATAAAATATGTGTTGTTGTTTTTTTTTTTGTTTGCTTTTTTTTTGTTTGTTTGTTTTTTTTCATGTGGGTATTTGCTGCCCTTAAAGTCACATCCCGTTAACAAAAACCGTATAATTTATCGTATCTGGAGATTATTTCTAAACTGAAATTCCAAAGTGTATTACCATTAAAGAATCTACACCATGGCTGCAAGTTAATCAAGGAACTGCAAGAGAATATCGTCGTCTCCTTTTTTTCTTCGTCTTTTTCTTCTAGTGGATCCATCCAGATGGCTGACATTTACTCCTATTTTAGTGAGTCCAACAAAGAGATCTTTTCAGGATTCCAGCCGTGCTTTTCAGTGTAATCGTTTATATCTCACTTGCATTTGATTCACCGGGTATACTTGCTAAGTACTTTTTAAAGTTCTTTTTCATAAGCCCAGTAGCTCCTATGATGATTGGTATAATTGAAACCTCTTTTAGTTTCTAATTTCGTTTTATGCCATACATGTCTTTGATACTTTGTTATCTTTTCCTTCTCAGCTCTGTTAACCACTGTATCATTGGTTACACTGACCTCTATAATGGTCGCGTTTTTTATTCGCTCTGCCCCAAATCACTATATATGTCTCCTTCTTAATGCATGAACAAGTACAAGATAACATTATCTAGATAATATCCTCATCCCCGGACCGCAAGAACAGGAGAACATCTATAGTAAGTATGGCACAAGGTTGAGAAAGCGGGATTTGCGAATCCAGCGCCCTAGACGAAAAGCACTGTGGCCAACAAAAAGTGTTTGAGAAGGCTCCTCAGTATTTCCCGGCAGGGACGGCTTAAATAATTAGCAATAAACTACTCCTCCCAAAGGTCTAAAAGATAAAGCCTGGGAGGATGGACCCCCTAGTACTGCACAGAACTAGGAGGTCAAATAGGTAAAAAAAAAAACAACAACATCTCAACAATGGCTTGGATTTTGGTGGCTTTAGGACCAAAGAAAATAATTGCAAATAGTTGCGACATGAAAGTATGTTGGTCTCATAAAAATGTATATGATGCATGTTTAAATATATTAAGAGAAACGACTTTTATCTAAACTCTTATAAATTTGTTTTGTTTTGTTTTTGTTGTTTTTTTTGTGCATTGATATTCATATTAAAAACTCTTTTTTTTTCTATTTATTTAAAAAAAGGAAAAAAAAACTTTTTTATATATGGGTCGTGAAATTACATTCATCTTCAAAAGATCTAGCTAATTTGCATATTCTTTTAAGCATTAATTTCGATTGATTCCCTATTATTATTTTTTTCAGTTTTCTCATGGGATGATCACCCTTAGTTAACTATTACGTGGAATTATATTCATGCAGATATTCTACATGATTTATACTTGCATAATATTTGCGTAAAAAGGGTATAGTATACACAAACCTCTTCTATATATGAATGTATATATATATATATATATTTGTTTAACAAAAATTTGCCTACCAAACTCCTCTGTCAGTTTTTCGTCTACAGACATGAAAATAGGGTGATCGGACTCATACGAACTTTATATATGGGTTTTAATTGGGAAAAATCAGTGCAAAAATGTGAAAATTAAAAAAAATGGAATTTGCCAGGTGAAGGTCGAACGATGGCATTACGAATATGCATGCGTAACGTAATAGCTATTGGTTCATGTTTTAATTTTTAGCTTTGTAGCAATTAAATTGTAAACTAAACGTTTTGGTTTCGATTCTCGGTGGTGGCGCACAAGCCATTTTTTTTTTTTTTTTTTTTTTACTTTTTAAATCATTACTATATATTGAGTCCAATACAATATACTAATAAATACGAAATTTGTATTAATCAAAATATTATATTTACGCGTATTTTACGACCGGGCAATGCCGAACGGCCTGCTAGTTAAAATATATTCAATTTTTACAATAATCCATATTGGCTAAATCTCTATAAACATTGACCAAATATATGAGTGTATTCAATATTGATTTTAATTGTTTAGTTTTACAAAAACAAATGTTTTCATAATCGGCCAGTTCGATAAATTATCAGCATATAAACTTGTTTTTCTTTTCATCACTTAATATTTTAAAACTCGCATAAAATTTAAATAATATTTCGATTTTTTCTCTCATCTCTATGTTCACATCAGTATTATCACATATTGTTTTGTTTTTATTATTTAGTTGATTATTGGACGGATAAAATACAAGTAGAAAACGTTAAGATATTGTAGAATTGAATTTAAAAGATTTTATTCAAAACAAGGAATACGAAAACAAAAAGTGAAAAGTTCCTCATTCCATGGAGTTTCAAAGATAGGCTCTTCTCCTCAGATGAAAAAAATGTTAGCAAAACGTGCGTATAGATAAATATCTATTTTTTCTGGTTAGCTCAATTTTTGAAAACAGTCGAGCAAAAAGGTTTTTGAAAGAAAAAAGTTTATAGGAAAAATGAAAAATAATCCCCATGGTGTATTGTGAATGTGAGCAATAGGTGATTTTTGGAGGTGTGTCGAGGGGTAGGGGTAGGATGGGGGGTGCACTTTCCTGCGTTTAAACTGTCATTAGTTGGGAGATGTTGGTGATTCTTTTAGCTTAGCGGCTATTTACTGTCCATGATTTACAATTTCCCATATATTAGGTTGTTTTTATGGTTGTATATTCTTTACTGGTGGCGACTTTAATTTCCTTTTGACAAGTTTTATTTATTTATTTATTATTTATTTATTATCTCTCGTTTTTCTTTATTCGTTCATTTGTTCTTAGTTTTCTAGTTTTCAGAGTAGGGGAAGAAAGTTCGGTTTCATGCGATTAAGCTGTTGACGGTTGGGAGGTATTAGTATTCTATTAGTCTGGCAGCAATTTTTTTTGTTTTTTGGTGTTTTGATCTAAAGTACTTTTCTTATCGTCGCTACTACCTATATGCTAGGTTGTTTTTATAGTTGTCTTTTCTTTTCTGCTGCCGACTTCTTATTGACAGGGTTTTTATTTGGGTGGGGGTTCTTTTCTTTTTTTTATTTATTTTATATATTAATTTACGTTTTATTTTTTTTTTTATTCCTGGCTATTTTTCATTTTGTTTTTAGTTTTTCGAGTTCCTGGTTTATTTACTTATCTATTTGTTTATATATAAGATATATGTCCTTAGGGTCGGGTTAGTAGTTATTTTAAATGGATATATGGGCTTATTAATAAAATTTAATGTGGTGCATGGGTAGTTATATTTTCCCTATACAGTGATGTTTGAGGTACTTATCATGGCAAAGGTATTTATACGTATATATAAACTTATTTTCGATAGTTATCATTCTTTATATTTATTCAGGTAGTTAATTCTTTCTCAAATACTATAATATGTATGTATTTGATAGGTTAATATGTTTAGTTCTAAGGGTGGGATTTTTAGACTAGCGCCATGTAAATGAGTGCATAAATAGCATATATTTATTTTTCATTGTGAAGTGTAAAGTCCACACAGTTCTGGTTAGAGTGTAAAGTTATCATTTGGGGTCAATTCTGTTGTTGGTTTCCTAATGTAGAGTTGTTTTCCGATAATAATACCTGTACATACATATCAGCATTCAAATTACAGGCGTGCATGGTTTCTATATTTTGATGGCCAGCGCAAATCATCATGATGCAATTTATTTTCTTCCACGATTAAGGTGAGTCCCAGTCATCCATTCCTGCAGTCATCCTGTTTCTGAATGAAGGGGGGGTTAAACTTTAAAATTAAGCCAAGTTGGTATGAATAAATTTTTAAAAACTAGAGAAAAATCAAATGTCATTCCGTCAAATTCATTTCAAACACCCTGTGCATATATATATATATATATATATATATATATATATATATATATATATATATATATATATATATATGAGAGAGAGAGAGAGAGAGGGGTGTTGTTGAGGAGTGCGCACCCCTTTCCTCACAATTACACGCGCAGCTGCTCCTAATGGGGGTATCCTTTGTCTTTCGAGACTGAACGGAGGCAACATATATATATATATATATATATATATATATATATATATATATATATATATATATATATAAAAGCGAAAATATATGTATGTATGTATGTATGTATGTATGTATGTATGTGTGTGTGTTCGCTTTTTCTGTATGTCTACAAAAGGCTTTTTTTTTTCAGAGAAGTGGTCGGTCGGTTCTCAACTTTTTAAAACTTTTTATATCACATATGAATCGTAATATCTCACAGTTAACAACGAAGATCGCCTGTTTATTTAATTTTCTCGATTTCGGGAAGATAAATATTCAACATTTGTCGCTCGCCGCATGTGGGTTAGTCTTTTTGCTATAACATCTTGGGAAAATAAAAATAAAAAAAAGCATTCCGCAGTAAATTAAATACTATCCCCGCAGTCAAACTTGACCTCATTAACTCATTAAAACGGGCACCTGCCAAATCCAAGTAATTAAATAAATTCAAACGTGCTTCCGTTAGCATCTCGCGGTGGGGCAATGGTTAACGTCGCACTTTTTTTTTTTTTTTTTTTTTTTTCACACTTTAATTTACAACTTTGCCTCAACGGTTCGGGTTCGATCCTCATACTTACTTTTTTAACCCCCCCACCCCCACCCCCACCCCCGGAGTTTCCACACACACCTCCAAACACCCGGGCAACGCCGGGTACCCCTCGCTAGTATAATATAACGTTGAACGTGTGTGTGTGTGTGTGTGTGTGTGTGTGTGTGTGTGTGCCTAGTCAGGAATAGGCTCCTATATGGTTGACTATTTTTAAAAAATGATTACATATAATGATAGAAAATGCATCGAGGATCAGGAATATATATGTGTATTCAATACACATCAGGAATAGGTTCCTATATGGTTGACTATTTTAAAAAAATGATTACATATAATGATAGAAAATGCATCGAGGATCAGGAATGGGTATGTTTGATCTGGCAGAACGGTGGTTCATAAAAATTGTGGGGTCTGGGTTCGCGCCTGACCCCCAAAGTATGGAAATAAAAAATGAAAAAAAAACGTTTACAAGGGTTTTTGTATATATATGTACATAAGAATACTTTGATAAGTATGTTTCAACTTAAATAGGGATGGTATAATAAAATTGTGGGGTCTGCGTTCGCGCCTGCACTCCATGGAAATATGGCACAAACTTTAATAAAGACTTTTCATATCTATTTGCGTAAGTATGCTTTGATAATTATATTTCAGTTTGAAGAAATATGGTATAATAAAATTATTGGGCGCCTGACCTCCATAGAATGTAAATACGTCACAAAGTTTAACAAGGTTTTTTAAAAGAACTGAGGGTCCATAATAACACCTTAACTTTAATCTTAATTCACGTTAGTTTTTATTTATTTATTTTTTTTAGTTGAATCATATTGTGTCGAATAAATTCATCTCATAAATTCACGTTCTTATTAAAGTGAAAGCCAAAAATAGTCGGAACTTTAGACAATTCTCGACACAAATTTTGCATAATTCTGTTTTTTTCTTCTCCACTTGCACCTGGAACTCTTTCGAAAATAGATAAATAGATAAATAATAAAAATAAGAACGTTACTGGTTATCGTGTCAAACGAAGGAAAAATCCTGCTCACGTGATTACGTGTCTTTTTAAAAACATTTACATAAACTTTTTATTTTTATTTATATATCTGTTTAAGCTTTTTTGTCAGTGGCTAAAAACATGAATGTCTTCACCTTCAACTAGGCACTTTTCTACAGGGGGTCGCTTTTTTCGTCGATAATTTTGTAAAGCCATCCTCTCTTTTCTATTGTATAGCCTTAATTAAAACCCACCACACTTCCGATTTGGCGGTGGTCGTAACGACAAAGACGTCTGGGTTTTCCCCCGTTCTTTTCGTCCTTCGCGTTACGGGTTCGAGCCTGCATTTCTCCTACCACTTTTTTTTTTTTTGCTTAACACACATATCCAAAAACCCTGGCAACGCCGGGCTGCAATGCTAGTATATATATAAAAGTGAACGTGCCTGTGTATCTGTCTGTCTTTGTATCTGTGTGTCTGTCTGTGTGTGTACATTTCCCTACGCAATAACTCTATCAATTTTAAGTCTACAGACTCGAAATTTGATATACAGGGTAATGAGATTTGGGGAAATCGATGTGGTAGGTTTTCGGCCACAAATTTGGCGATTCAGGGGTCAAATTTCAACGATTTGACCTTTGAGAACTCTACCAAACTCCTCCGACAATTTTGAGTCTAAACACTTGACATTTTAGATATAGGTTCGTTGGACATGGATCTAACTTAATAACTTGACTAGAGGCCAAAACAATAAATGTTAATGGGGCATAATAGGGGTCAAAGTTTAAAAAATTGACCTCTGCGGTTGTTGTTTTTTCTCAACATACGCCTCCAAACACCCGGCACCCATGCTAGAATATATATATATATATATATATATATATATAAATGTGTGTGTGTGTGTGAGAGAGAGAGAGAGAGAGAGAGAGAGAGAGAGAGAGACGATTTGTAGGTCGGTCACCATAATACTATTACATAAATCCACGAATCTAAATGTTAAAATTTAAATTATTTTTTAAAGCCCCTACATAATTTAGAAGGTGCTGTAAACCTTTGGACGAAATAAAATTTAAAAAAGAATAAATGCATTAGTGGATAAACAAAAATATAAACTGCAATTTTAAAAATTATAACAAATTATCCATATTTATAAAAAAAATTGTTTGTTTTTTTTTTGTTTTTTTACAAGGTGGTCACCACTTATCAAGGTCCGGAAGCCACTCGCGGAAAGGGTTATTGCGTGTACAGCACGTTAATGTTAAGATTTGATAAAGTGTCTACTTAAGGGGACGGTTCCTCAGGAATTTGTTTATGTTGGACTTGAAGACATCCAAGTTGTAGTCAGGTGGGAAACAGGTGGACGGAACAGAGTTCCACAGGCATGCACTTCTAAGAAATAAGCTTTGTTCATGGAATCTACGTTTCGGTTTTGGCACAGATAAAGAGTGGGGAAAACTTTTGACAGTGGTTTCAGCTAGACGGGTGTTTTTCATTAAAGATCGGCGAGGGGGGACCAGGGATTGGAGCTCAGACGAGCACCTGCCATGGAAGTAACGATAAAACAAAGAAAGGCTCGCAACGTCTCTCTTGTGGGAGAGAGGTGGACGGAAGAGAAAAGGGCATCCCTCACTAAGCCACGAAGCCTATTTTGTACTCTGTCAAGGCAGGATAGAGTGAAATGGATTTGTTTTTAATTCAATAACAGTTAAAACATTAGATCTTAGCAATATATATATTTACACATCTTTATTAGAATAGCAAAATTTTTAAATGATGAGAAAGAAGCGAACCATATTCGGATGTTATAAAATAAATAAGTCGATTAAAAAAAGCATGAAATGTAAGAAAACCTTTTTCGTCAGAGTTTTCAAGGATATACGTCAAAAAGAAGGAAAAGACAGGTTTTTTGGTTTTTGTTTTGTTTTTTTTGGGGAGGGGTTCTTGTTTTTCTTCGGTTTTTGTTTTGTTTTTTTTTGGGGGGGTTCTTGTTTTTTTTGGTTTTTGTTTTGTTTTTTGGAGGGGGTTCTTGTTTTTTTGGTTTTTGTTTTTTTTTTTTGGGGGGGGGTTCTTGTTTTTTTTGGTTTTGTTTTGTTTTTTTGGGGGGGTTCTTGTTTTTTTTGCTTTTGTTTTGTTTTTTTGGGGGGGTTCTTGTTTTTTTTTTTGTTTTTGTTTTGTTTTTTTTGGGGGGGGTCTTGTTTTTTTTGGTCTTTGTTTTGTTTTTTGGGGAGGGGGTTCTTGTTTTTTTTTTTTTGGTTTTTGTTTTGTTTTTTTTGGGGGGGTTCTTGTTTTTTTTGGTTTTTGTTTTGTTTTTTTTTGGGGGGTCTTGTTTTTTTTTGGTTTTTGTTTTGTTTTTTGGGGGGGGTTCTTGTTTTTTTTTGGTTTTTGTTTTGTTTTTTTTGGGGGGGGTTCTTGTTTTCTTTTTGTTTTTGTTTTTTTGTTTTTTTGTTTTTGTAGAATTGTTACAATAGTAAGCGAAAGGGGATAGAAACAAAAAAATAAATAAATAAAACCTTAGATGGACTGTGTCCTCCCTCCAAATAGTTCCAACTGTAATCGAAGATTTTTTCTGCTTGCGTTAAATAGGGGGAATAAAACTGATGGCAAGCACCTCGAGGACAGACAGGTGGAACAGTGCGTCTTCTGTGCAAAACAGAAAAACCCTCCGGAGAGAATGTAGAACCACAGTCCTTTTTATCTACTAAGTGTTGTCCAATAGCCGATTCTACTAATTGGGAGCCCCTGGAAATCGGCTGACGATCTCGGACTAAACGAGAAACGTGCTGGGCGATTCTAACCTGATGACGCTGGGTCGTCTTGCCTATATAGACGGCACCACACCGACATTGAAATCTGTAAACAATATTGATTGACTGCGAGATAAGCAAGACGTCCTTACGAAAAGAGAGAAATGCAATTCGGAGGATAAAGCATCAAAATTAGACGTGACAAGAGAGGAAACCTTGACACCAATACGTTGGCCTTCAGGTCCAATCCAAAATAACGATGTATACCGGGAATCTAGATGGACCATATTAAGGTTGCTCAGAAAAGGATTCTATTTTCTTGTTGATTATTTTGTTGACCAATGGAGGCAGATATCCAGATATCAACTCATAATGAAAATCTACATGAATCAAAATAATATATTTAATCGTATTTTATGACTGAGCAAGCCCCCTAGTGTATATATATATATATATATATATATATATATATACGTGTGCGTGTGTTAGAACTTTTTAAGCCTAAATGCTACGTAATTATGCACAATGCATAAATAAACTTAATAGTAATAGTTAAGTGAATTCAATCATTTAATATGTTTTTTTCTTTTTAATTTTAATATTAATATTATAAACTTAATAAACTTAATATTAATAGTTAAGTGAATTCAATCATTTAATAAGAAACTTAAAAGTAAAAAAATATAACTTGAGTGACATCAACTCGAATCGAACCCAAAACATGTTACTCTCGAGGCTCATTCGTTACCGTATGATCTAAATCTTTACACTTTAACAAACAACG
This sequence comes from Euprymna scolopes, assembly GCF_053919585.1. Taxonomy (NCBI): domain Eukaryota; kingdom Metazoa; phylum Mollusca; class Cephalopoda; order Sepiida; family Sepiolidae; genus Euprymna; species Euprymna scolopes. Next base: position 39,027,457 of record NC_136491.1, on the reverse strand, counting down.
CTGTTAAATATATAAATGTATAATTTCGCATGTGTTAAATAATACGTTTAGTCGACTTATGCTTGCCAAGTTCCAATTATATTTCAATTTTGACCCTTTAGCAGCTATTTTTAGAATATTTCAAAATAGAATTTGTTCCATAGGCCCAAATCCCTTATGTATCAAACTTGAAGTCTGCAGGCCAAACCCTGACAGAAGAGTTTAGTAGAGACCGTTTTTCAAACAGGCAGACAAGGTCACTTCTATATATATATATATATATATATATATATATATATATATATATATATATATATATATATCCTAGCAGGCCGACCGTCGTTGTCCTTTCGTAAATACGCTTACATATGTTATTTTAATTTATGCTAATTCCGTATTTATTATTATAGAGCAAATTCTGTAATGATTGATATATTGTAGCCAATATATAGTAATAATTTTATAAGTTTTATTAAATGACGTGAGTGCTTTCAACTAGAAATCGAAACCAAGACATATAGCGCTTTAGCCTTAGTTGCTACAGTTTGAGCTGTCAACAGATAGTTAAGAAAACGTGAAAAAAATAACCGACTTTAACATACAAATGTATATTTGCACATGCGTAGTAGTAACAGGTTTAGTCGACTTACTCTTGTGAAGTTCATTTTTTTTTAATTTTGACCCCTTAGCATCTATTTTTACCGGTTAAAAACCAAATCAAATTTTTTCACACGTCTAAATCTCCTATATATCAAGATTGATAATCTGTAGACAAAAAATGGCAGAAGAGTTTGGTAGAGATCGTTTCGCACACTTACAGATAAGATCACTTGTAGTATATATGGGTGATTCCAATTTTTTCCCGATTCCGATACAATTACCGATTCTGATTCCGATTCCGATTCCATTTTATATATCTCTAAATATTTAACCATAAAAGTGTTATTTTGTACCGATTACCGTAAAAAATATGCTTATATTTCTTCAAGCGTAAAAACACACTTACGAGGGGGTGATCTAGAGATTTCAGTCTTACTGGAAGTTTAAATCAATAGATATTTATTATTTTATTATTACTGCAAGCAGTGGAAGATGTTTCTTAAATTAAAATCAAATAAAAAAGATAATTTAAGGAATTGGTTTTGGCATCGGAAGATCGGCTCAAATTTTTCTGATTCCGATACCCCAAAAAGTTCTGGTTTTTCCGATTCCCGACTCCGATTCTGATTAATCATCCCAACACTAATATGTATGTATATGTGTGTGTGTGTGTGTGTGTGTGTGTGTGTGTGTGTGTGTGTGTTAGAACTTTTTCATCCTAAATGCTGCGCAATTATGCACAATATAGAAAATATGCATAAATGAACTTAATAGAATTCAATCATTTAATAAGAAACTATAAAAAAAATGATGGATGTTCATTTTTCAAAGGAATATGCAAATTAGTAAACTTTTGCGCAATATCCAACCGCACGTCTCCTGAGTCGGCATTGTTAAATATCAGTGGCACGTGGAGATTCAGGACTGCTGGAAACAATGCTGAGATAAGCAGAGAGCACATACAACGCCTAGAATTCCCAAATGGTCACCAATCTGCTAAGTCATATATATATATATATATATATATATATATATATATATATATATATATATATATATATATATATATATATATATGATTTTGTTGTTGTTCCTTCTTATGAAACGGATTTTTAATTTTAATTTAATTATGATTTGATTTTTAAATTTTAAATTATCAATCACATTACTTAATATTGAATTAGCTCTAGGATATTTACCTATCGAGCTTATTATATATCTAAATTACAACGAGCACTTTTTCTTTCCTGCATTTTAATTAAACTGGTAATTTCACTATTACATTAAAATACACTCAGCTCTTTAGACTATTGTTCTAATCTCCTTTATATATATATATATATATATATATATATATATATATATATATATATATATATATATATATATATATACCAATCTGGTAAGTCGTGTATGTATATATATATATATATATATATATATATATATATATATATATATATATATATATATATATATATATATATATATATTTACAACATTTGGTTAGAGCTGTCGACTGTCAACACGACGGTTGTAGGTTCAATCCACAACTGGGGAAAGGTGTATGTCTAGCCGCACTGATGAGTTGTGATACAGTACTGTATGCGGATGATTATTAAGCCCCCTCCTTGGATTGAGCACTTTATAAATATATTTTCACCTAACGCGTATTGAAGCAATTACGGGAAGCCCACTTTTAGTTTTTTTGTAAACAAACTGATAGTTTGAGCACTGTACAACGGGTAAGTTGTTAATCTAATAGACACTTCAGGACAAATATTTACGGGCACTGATTCGTAGTCCGATGGTTAGAGCTGCCAAATGTCAATGCGATGGTTGTAGGTTCGATTAACGACTGGGGAAAGGCGTATGTCTAGTCGCACTGGTGAGTTGTGATACAACGAAACAGTACTATTTATAAATACATGTATTGATAACTATACATATGCACACTCAATTTCAACCGCCTATCCACCCACATATAAACATACACACACACATATATATGTATATATATATATATACCTATGTATATACGTGTGTATATACATAGGTATATATATATAATTTCAGCGGCCTATCCACCCACATATAAACATATACACATATATATATATATACATATATACCTATGTATATACGTGTGCATATACATGTATACGTAAGTACAATCAGTTGTACACATTTATACGTGTTACCACAGCATAGATGTATAAATATATAAATATATCCGCATCGACTCCTTACAACGTTTATATAATTATATATATATATATATATATATATATATATATATATATATATATATATATATATATAAGCTTTACACATATATGGAGCACTTTTGAAGAAATATTGCTTTTTAGTTCATGTTAACAATGTATCTTAACTAAATTAATCAAATTACCTCTGACAACTAAGTTCAGTTCCTGGCCATCTCGTGTGGTTTAGCTACAACATCTGGTCTAGCTTAGTAGGCGAAACTGTATATACTAACTGGGAGAAGAAGCAAAGACGGTCCACTGGCGCCTTACAACCAGTCACTTCGGGTAGGTGGGGCTCATTAGCTTTGGATAGTAGCTCACCTGGAAGAAAGCAACTCTGATTCAAAACCTCTGCTGCTTTGCGAGATTACCACATCAGAGGATAGGTTAAAGGAAGTAAACTCCAACAGAAAATCCGATGGAGTCACTAATGCGGCCTGATTTTATATTATCAGCCCCGACAACTCCTGCGATGCTGGTAGAGTCAAGATGTATCGACTTATCTTTTCCTTGAATCCTCTAGCTTCACGGAGAGAGGGGGATTACTGTGCTGGCAATATATATCCTTCCATATCACCCTGCCTAGGCTAGGTAGCTCCACCTCTACACCATCGTCTTCCGAGACGGATCGTTGTCAACAACAACAATATATATATATATATATATATATATATATATATATATATATGTGTGTGTGTGTGTGTGTGTGTGTGTGTGTGTGACTACTTCATTTAATTACATAAATTTATGCGTAAACTTCAAGTATTTACTTCAAAAATGCTCAATACGTAGGTAGAGCTAGGTAGTAAGTTATAAAATATACATAGCAATTAAACTACACAGAATATTCCGCGTTTCATCCACGCTAGGATTCATCAGGATTATGCATAAGTCTGATGAATCCTAGCATGGATGAAACGCGGAATATTCTGTGTAGCTTAATTAAGCAACTACCTCAAGCCAGGGTCGAAACTCGACGACGCGAACGACAGTCAACGCTTTTCACCATTACGCTAATCGGCTTCTGCTATGCGGGTAGTGAGTTAACAATGTTTTCACATCGTCCAAATGCCAAAGCTCGATTTGTTTACACAAAGAGCATCGCTTAATACGCTAATGGCAGTTTGTATATCATTTTCCAATATACTCGACCCAAGATAGGCAGCATTATAGTCATCCACATACTATACTGTTTCGCTCATCGGTGCGGCTAGACAAGCAACTACCTCAAGCTAGAATCGAAATTCGACCGCGCGAACAACAGTCAATGCTATTACGCTAATCGGATAGTGAGTTAGAGAGAGAATTCAGTCTCATGCAATACAGTATAAAAACAGGTTTCCCTGTTGAGAATTGTATTAACTTTTATATATGACTTTATATAATGCTTGCTACTTCTTGACAGAAGTTTGCCATCACTTCAGGTTGATGTCGGCGTCCATGGCTCCACTCTTGCATAATCCTTCATAGATGTGAAAGAGGACCTTTCCAGTATTTACTGGCTCTTGCATATATGCCGGTTATTTGTATAAACCTATATATATATTTATATATTTATATATACATATTACAATTTTGCATTTTTCTTTTTTTCAGTTTGAAACCATCATGACGAAGGCTGTTTTCTTTGTGTTCCTTTCGGTAGCAGTTGCCGTGCTGTCGCCATTCTGTCGAGCCAGCAGTGAACGAATGAATCAACCGCAAGCGTTGGCCCCATCACGCATAGACAGCGATCGTGAGAATGATGCCCTGGCCAACCTGCTCCTTCATGTGCTCACCCAGCGAAGTATCCCGCCAAACTATTCCTCGTATCAGCACTGGTCAGGCCTCATGGGAAGCCCACATATGCCTTCACAGCTGAAGAAAAAAGAATCTTGGAATCGATACCGGATCGGTTCTCGAGTTCCGGCATTCGGCAGTTTCTTTTCACCGGCTCCATCGGACAACAGTCAAACCTCCAAGGTCTTCAGATATGGCTAAGACCATCCGCCCAACAGACATGCAAGACACATAAGTAGATGAACAGTAAAGACATATGAAATATAAATCATTGCGCATAAGAAAATAATCCAATAAAAATGTTGAATTATTGTTCGTTTTTTTTGTTTTTTTTAATTTGGGGGTCACGCGAAAAAAATATACACGCAGCCGAAGAAAATAAAAAATAAAAATTTAATCAAAAAAAAAAACGATTGAGGAATCTATCAGGGACTTTTTTTTTTTCATTTGTGTTTTTTGTTTTTTTGGTTTGGTTTTTATTTTCGATTTATTTGTTTCTGATCATTCCATAATTTCGAAGTCTGTTTTCAAGTATTTCATATCTTCAGACATTCTGTGAAATACCAATTCCATCTAATTTTCTGAGATATTAAAATAGTATCAAATAAGAATCTAAATGTCTTCTGTGATTATTTTATTTCCTCAAATATATATTATACATATATACATATATATATATATATATATATATATATATATATATATATATATATAGTTATGAAAGTTTTTCAAATTTTAAATCTATATAAAAATAAAAACAAGCAAATAAAAATAAAAACAAGTGAAGCATGCATGATCCCCCATGAACGAGTCATAAAAAATGACTAAGTTCGGTATTTGCCCCCCCCTCCCTCCCATTTAGCCCCAAAAGTGCCCAGAGGGCGTCAAATCCTAGTGAAAATAGACAAACGGTGCAGTTTAAGGCCTTACCATATGTAAAGTTGAGTTCTGCATCATGCAAAAAAAAGAAATGACTAATTCCATAATTTGCCCCTCTCCATTAAGCCCCAAAAGTCCCCTTATAAATAGACATATACAGAAAATTTTATGACAAATATGGTAAAATAGTCCCAAAAATGGAGTGATTTTATTAGCCTTAAAAGAGCCCCTGGGGCACAGCCAAGAGTTATCGTGAAGTATAGACAAACAAAATTATATAGAACTATAAGAATTATATAGAATATTTCAGAAAGTTTTATAAAAATCCAAGACATCAATTTTTTTAATAAACACAAAAAGTGTCAATTTTAGTCATTGTAACCAGAAAGGCACCCCTGGGGCGCAACCTTTCTGTTACTTTTTTACTCATATTATGTTTAATGTTTGTGCAAGATTTCAAAAAATTCCAAGGCGTAGTTAATGAGAAAAGTGCGGACAGATGAACGGATAAACGGACAAACGTACAAGGATGAATTTACAGGTCCAACCTCCTTTTGTCAGAGACCAAAAACTTTTTGTTAATTTAATTTCATTGTTGGGAAATTATTTTCTTAGTAAGTCAATTAATTTCTTGCAATCACTATATTAATTTTTTTTCCAAGAATTCTCATTCGATCCCGGACAACGTTGGTTAGGGTCCACTTTCTACTTTTCTTCTATCAGTAGATAATTGCCGCTATAGAATGATTCAAGTATTTTTTTCAGCAATCTTAGCAAGTGATTGGTTATAAATCTTTTATTTAAGATCAAGCATGAACGGACAATAGCGATTTTATTAGCCCTAAAAGAGCCCCTGGAGCACACCCAAGAGTTATCGTGAAGTATAGACAAACAAAATTATATAGAAATCAGTTAGTTACAACTTTATGAAAACTTGTAACTAACTGATTTTTATATAATTTTGTTTGTCTATACTTCGCGATAACTCTTGGGTGTGCTCCAGGGGTTCTTTTAAAAACACTCCATTTTTGGGACTATTTTATCATATTTGTCCAAAAGCTCCTATTTTTTAAATCAAAAAGTTAAAGAGACAAGGACAATACCATTAAAACGAGCGACCTTTTGTGCTCCAGAAATAATTTTTCTCCATAGTCGCCATCATTTTCCCTGCAGTTTTACGAGGAATTTAATGATGCATCTCTGCTTCTGACACATGTCAATGACTGAGGTTGCTTTCTTAGAATCTCTCACCGTCAAGATCTACAACAGAAATATGGAACTTTCAGGTCATGAATGCATGAGTGTAGTCATAATGATAATACAATTTGCAATCTCTTCTGATCCATTTGGGCGGAATAAAAAATAGGACGCTTTAGGAACTTACCAAAACGAGACACTTCTCCGAGACGATAGAGAAAGAGGGTCATTCATTTCAACAAGGACCAAGCGAGGATGAGAGAGTTAGTGCAAAAGTGACAAGCTTGATTTTAAGAAGTGTTCAAGGTACCAGGGTCGTTCCAAAAGTAAAGCCTCCTATTATTTTTAAATCAAAAAGTTGAAGAGCTACGAAGATGGGAGTGGTACCATTAAAACGAGTGACCTTTTGCACTCCAGAATTTATTTTATAACATAGTCACCAGCCTTCTCAATGCCCTTTTGCCAGCTATGAACGATAGACGTGCATGGGAGTCCGGAATCCGCTTTGTCATACAAGGGTCGTTCCAAAAGTAGAGCCTCTATTTTTTTAATCAAAAAGTGAAAGAGCAACGAAGACAAGAGTAATACCATTAAAACGAGCGACTTTTTGTGCCCCAGAATTTATTTTGTAACATAGTCGCCATCATTTTCACTGCAGTTTTACTAGGAATTTAATGATGCATCTCTGCTTCTGACACACATCAATGATTGAGGTTGCTTTCTTAGAGTCTCTCACCGTCAATATCTACAACAGAAATATGGAACTTTCATATCATGAATACATAACTGTAGTCATCATTGTAATACAATTTACAATCTCTTCTGATCCATTTGGGCGGGATATAAAATAGGACGCCTTTGGAACACCATAGTAACAAGCCACTTTTCTCCATTGAACCACGGGCTCCAGACCAAAAGAAAGAGAACCAGTAAGATGTTTATCAACAGTGCTCTTCGAAGTGCTGCCGTAGATAGTTGTGCCATCTGCATACATGGCAACAAATGATCTCAGATTATAATTCCGAATATCATTAATAAACATCAGAAAGACGGTTGCATTAAAAATAGATCATTGAGACATGCTGACCATAATAGGATATGTTTCATACTTCTGCGAATCAACAACTACTTTTTACAACTATCAGAGAGAAAAGATTTGATGGTTAAGAAGACATTTACAGATATTCCATGGCTACCATATTTGTGAAGAAACTCTTTGTACGAGACTCTATGCGGTCTATAACACTACCAAAAGCAAAATAAGTTGCTCAATTGTAATTAAGCAATTAAAAATTAGTACAAACCTTTTTGCGTGCAGTCTGTAGACGTCAGTGTTGACAACAAAAAAAAATGAAGAAATAAAAACAATGGCCGGCTTTTTTACTTTATATGCTTGCGATATAGTCACCAAACATGTAAATGGGATGCTTCCGGTTGGATATAAAAGGCCTTATTTTTCAAGGACGGGGTTGATTTTGGATTCGGATGTCAGAATAGCAAGTGTTGTCAGCAGTGTGCCGTGTTCTGGAGTTGAGTTTTGACAGTAGTGTTGAGTTTGGGAGTTAGGTTTTTGATAGCAGAGCGTCGAGATTTGGAGTAGCAGTTTTTTGTTGTTTTTTTTTTTTTTTTTTCTTTTTTGCAACAGTGTGTCAAATTTAACATTTAATTGTTTTAACCACACTCTACTAATTCATATATCAAGAAATTATAATGTTACTGTTATTTTATGCACATACGGTATTTTACAAATTCTTATGAAAAGATCACTTGTCCGAACATTATTGTATTTTCTTTAACAAATAATTTTAAAATTATGTCATCTTTCAAATACAATCAAACTTTTACTGAAAAGAACAAATTATTTCACTTTACAGTTTTTTTTATATTTTTTCTTTTTAGCAATTGTTAAAGATTATCAAAACAGAAAAAAATGAATTCAGAATTTTAATTAACAGAAAAGTAGCTGAACATGTTTTTAGTTTAGTCGACTCATGTAAAATGTCAATTATATAAAGGGAAGTTGCCTGTGTTTATGTGCATGTATATGTGTGTTTGATATCAAGCTAGAAGTCAAAAACTACAAAACAAAGTCCCACAACGTTGATATATTCCTGGTATTCTTGCTCAAAATGAAAAATATCTAAAATTTAAAAATAAGAATATGTTGCATTATTTTTGCTATAATGAGGATATGATTCCAAAAAATGGAATGTTCTATTTATAAACAGGGGTGATAAGAACTGATCAATCGAATGAAACCAAGCTTTGCTACCGTCTTCATCCTCGATGCTCTCATTATACTTGCGAAATTTCTTGAACCATCATTGTGTTATGTGTGCATTAGTTGTTTTGGGGCCAAACGCATCATTTATATCATGAGCTATCTCGACAGCTTTTCGGCCTAGTTTGAACTGGACAAGAAAATCGTGCAGATTTGAATGTTGTCCATGCTGTCGAAAGGCCTGCAAAAAAATGAATAAAAGATTGAGAATGATAACGATTAATACGATTGGCTAGAGTGAAAACCACGCTTCAAAATGATATATAAGACGGCTCTATATATCAATGAATTAATTCAGAAATCATATATAAATGTAACATATGTGAGAAAACGATATTTTCTTTGCGCCAACGTAATTATTCACACTTACATTTTACCCTCAGCATCTTCAGTAAATTTTTCATTTTCAAATCTATTTGAATAAGGTTTTAGGTGTAATAATAGGAATTTACTTCTTTCAAGACAGCTTTATATAATATTAAACTTTCTGTTTAAAATTTCCTCAATAGAACTCATTATGCTCCAAGTAAATATAGGTTACATTTTTTTTTACTCGGTTAATACTTTCTAGATTTATCTACTATAAATCATTTTAATTCAAAATCTTTTTATTCTTACGTAGTTATCTAACCCAATCATATAATGCAGTTGTGTTCGTCTTCTTATTTTTAATAATTATTTTTGTTCTATCCTTATTTCTATCATTATCGTCATCCTGATTTGGTTCATTCTCTGGTCCAATTTGATATGATGCAATATGGTTTCGGTAGCTGTCCTTAAAAAACATTCAGTTCCTCCTAGGTATGTCTTTTTGCTATTATCCACCTTAACTTCACGTTTGTATACAATTTCAGAAATTAAGCAATTACCCGCCAATGGACATTCGTTAGGTATTCTACAATTGCATTTTCTCTCCAAATTTAGTTCACCTGATTCAATCCTAATATTATTCATTACTTTGTTTATTTTGCCATTATTAGAACCTACTACAGTATTACCTAGATTGGCAGCAGTTGAGAATGAAAGTTTTACTATGTTATTATTTATTATTTTACTTAATCTATTTTCTGGGGCGGGTGAAATTCTTATCAATTATTTTATAAAATTCTTTAAGGATATTACTCTGTATATGTTCACTGAGAGGAGGATTAAACCAAACTTTTTTTGTGTGTCTATTTCTCTTATTCTTAATAGCGTTGTTACTATTATATGCTTTTTAATTATTTTTATTTTTTACATTTTATTCTTTTTTATTCTTCTTATTATTTTTATACCTATTTTTATTCTTTGCATTTCTTCTACTTTTCATTACCATGTTATATAATATTATGTAGTTTGTTCTGTTATTTCTATTATTCACCTACTTTGTGTATTTGATCTTCTCTTGATATCCTCTTTTAATTTTAGCTTCATTATAATAATCCTTAATTTTATCAAATATACTCTCTTTTTGTGATAACCTGGATATTCTTTTAATATACTGTGGATAATGGCTTTTTTCATACATTTAGGATGATTAGATTTATAATCTATATAGAGTAGTGTTTGATTCGGTTTGTGATACAATTCATAAGTATTGTCGTTGAGATTTAGAGTTATATCTAAAAATTCGCTATTTTACAATTGCAGTCTAGTGTTATTTCTAAGAAATATTAAGAAATAGTCTAATTTTTTCTAGTTTTTTTCTGTAAGTAGAGCGTAGTATCCTTTATAAATCTCTTTTAGCATGTACAGACCTACCAGGTTAGATATCATCCATGCAGAGTCTGGAGATCCCATCATAACATCAAAATGGTTTTCTCTATCCTTCCGTGTCCATAATTCCTTATCATATCTAATTAAGGTTTTCCTCGCTAGTTTTATCATCTCTGTTTCCAATTTAGTTACATCTGTTTCACTTTCCGCTAATTTTAGTGCTTTCTTAAATTGTTCAGAACTTATAGATGGATAATATGAGTTGATATCAAACGTAATGAATTTACTGTTTTAGTATTTAGGAATTTTCTGGAACCAATCTATCACGTCTCCAGAAGAAAACCAAAGGTTATATATATATATATATATATATATATATATATATATATATATATATATATATATATATATATATATATATAATATCATTCGAAAAATAAAGCGTCTTATTTTTAAATAAAAAAGTTAAATGTTTACGATGACAGGAATGGTACCATTAAAACTAGTGGCCTTTTTTCTGCTCTAGAATTAATTTTTCTACATAGTCACCACCATTCTCAATGCACTTTTGCTAGGAATTCCATGACGCAGCTCTGGTCTTCTTAGAGTCTCACACCGTCAATATCTACAACAGAGAGATGAAATTTTCAGCTCATGAATGTATGAAATCAATCATCATAACAACGCAATTTGCAATCCTCTCTGATACATCCAACCGGAAGAAAAAATAGAACGTATTACTTTTTGAACACTCTAGCGTATGTGTATATAATTTTATTGGTTTCTTTCTGACAAGTCTGACAGTGTCAGTCAAATTACGGCGAACCTCTAAATCGAACATGCACGTGAAAACTAACCAACGTTCAATCAACATCTCAAATCGACACATGCCGTGCATTTTGTCAATAATAACAGTGATCATAGTTTCTTTGTTTAGCGGAGAGTCACCATTTATCAAGGCCCAAAAGCCACACGAGAATAAAGGTTAATTAGTGTCATATGGCCAGTGAGGCCACACCATAATGATCCGTAGCGGTAGAAATTGGGTAGAAATTGATTATTTAACAAGACGGCTCAATAAGAACTTTTTTACATTAGAGTTGAAAACGACCACGTTGTAGTCAGCTGGAAAATAGCCCCGAGATGTTGAGTTCCTCAGGAGGGCAGTTCTAGGAAAGAAACTTTGATGATAGAATTTTTGCTTAGTTCTAGGCATAGATAAAAAGTGGGGGAAATTGCTGACGGTTAGTGCAGCAAAACGAGCGTTTGTTTTGAATGTTTTGCAGCGATAGAGTAAAGTTCGGTCGAGCAAGTGTGTTGAGAATAACGATAGAGCAGAGAATGATTCGCAACGTCTCTTCTGTGAGAAAGAGTTCGTAAGAACCGGAAGTGTTCATTGTGAACTAAGCTTGATTATTTGAATATATAATATATATTTTATTATTATTTACGAAAAAATAATTCAAAGTGCAGTATCTATTCTAAAGATACACCTATAAGCAAATAGGCCGGTTATCAATTAATCGGTCGAATAACAGGTTTTCTAATGCCGATTTATCAATAAATTTTGTTATCATAAATGGTTCTATTATTATTAATTTAATAATATTGTGAACAGAGGCAAGTTAACTCCCGTGTTTGCTTGCCAGTAAAAATTCACTGAAAGGACATGCACTGTCTCCACCATATTTTCAAATAACAGGGACAGCGCACTGCTAACATGTAGCCTTTTGTAGGTAGGTTGATTTTGAGGCAAATAGGTGTAAGCGTATTGAAAATTTATCTCCTTTCGCGTCTGATCAAATTAACATCATTATTTTATACTTTAAATAAATGTCAAAGAAAATTATTACTTTATCTTTCAGTTTTCATGTTGAGGAACTGTACCGTAAATTGCGACCACGTGCGATCTGAAAAAAGTATTCTTCGTCATTCATACTCTTGTTCCTCATTGCATATATATATATATATATATATATATATATATATATGGTTTAAATAGTGTATATTTTATTGAGATAAATTACTTATTAGATATCAAACATAAACAATTTAAATAAGCAAAAATTAATTAAATCTTAACAACTATCAACCATTATGGCAACCAGTTTCTGCTGAAAATATTTTGAGTCCAATCTCAAAAATAAGAAGATATATGACTGCAAGTTATATTAGGCCATCATATCGAAAGGCTGCAAATCAGCAAATAACACTTTTACAACGACTAATATGTTACACCATCTTAGAAAAGTTCATCCATAAGAAGAAAAAGATACAGATAAGAAAAGGAAATACAATGAATGTTCAGAGACAGACATTCCAGGAACAGGTGGCAACTACGAGCAACTACGAGCCTCCAACGAAAAAATAAACTGCTATAGAATCAATATTGGTCAAGAAAAAAACTGGCACATTAATGATCACAAGTCAGAAGAGATCCATTATCTTACATTTGACATTGAATTTAATAAGCTTATCGTAAGTTGTCCAAGTTACAGTATTTCATCTAAAAATGTACTTCACTGAAAAATAATTTCAGATATATCTACAAAAGTATAAACAAAAATTCAGTCGTCTTTTGATGAAATTATCAACATTATTTTGCTATAGATATTTGACTACAAATAATGCTCCCTTTCTGAGTTTGGCAAGTCGTTATCTTTCAAATAATTTTGAAAAGTGCTAAGCTGTGCTTAGAATTGTTCTATTCCCTGGTGCAAAAATAAGTGAAGAATTGCACACTGTTCTGGATGAGTATAAAATCTCCAAAAAAAAAATTTCTGGATCTTGTGGGATTCAGGAACAAATATGATTGCTGTTGTCAGTGGTTTGGTTTAGAGTCAGTATCATACTTCATACATACATTATAACACTTAATAAATGACTCCTTATTTTCCCAACAGGCTGTGAAGACAATCGTTACAATTAACAGAAATACAGTCTTTCACTTTAATCGCTCTTCATTAACAATTAGCAAATTAATTGAAATGCAGGATCAGCTGAATTTAGAAAAACATAAACTCATTCAAGATGTGACCACACGGTGGAATTTAATATATCTTGAAAAGGAATTTAGAACAACAAAAAGCTCTTGTAAAGTAATAACATCCCTTACTTAATAACTTACCAATAGGGACTTTTTCAAAAAGTATCCAAGTACTGGATCCATTTTAAGAAATTACCAAAGAAGCAAATAGCATATCAATGATAATATCTACAATTTTAGCTTTGAGGTTATCTCTTTTAAACGCTGTTCAATCTAATTCTGACTTTAGTGGCAGTCTTTTTACTGATGTTGAACAAGATTTTCATTCTCTCTAAATGATAAAAATTTGTGTGTGTCTACTTTCCTAGATTCAAGATTCGAATTTAAATTTAAAAAATAACATGAAAAGCATCATTAAGTATTGGATTCTACATATTCTGTTTTCTACTCGTGATAATGAAGCAGGATCAGGAAACATTACTTCAAGCTCTGTCGAACGTCAAGAAGGTCAAAGTGAAAGTAAAACTGCATCTCTTTGAAGCCTGTTTGATGAATTAGTTTCAAATGAGTCTACGTTTTAAAAAATCCAAACAGAGCAGGTAGAGACTGATTTAGATTTGGAAACTGCAACTACAAACAACAGAAATACAAGAAGAACAATCTAAACACAAAAGTAGTAAATCCTTAATTCAAAAGTGCACAAATTATGTAGGTTTACTACTACTCGCAAGAAGTGATGATATATTTCAGTGATGAAAAAATAGGAAGCCTTACCAATGTTGAATAAACTAAAAATATTTATCTATGAAGAGTGAAAGGCTCTTTAGTACAAGCTGTAATGTACATATAGGAAACGTCTGAATATATAATCCGCATCATCAATTTTACGGTGTGGTGTGACGAAAGAGGAATGACAGCAAAGAACTCCAGGGTTCCTTGGTAAATCGACATTTTATTCTTTCAACTAGCAGGGAGATCTGGTATCGCCCGGAATTGAATGGCAGCCGGACGATAACAAATATTGTTTTTTTGGTACTTGTACAGTTTAATCAAGACATTAAAAAATGAAAATATCAACAACAAAAAAATTATATTGTACGTATCTGTTTTGGACTGAACCTACGAGGAACAGGCTGCTCTGAGAATGGAGAAACTCTAATGTTTCTATATTACAACTTCAGATTATACAACTTTAAATACTGATGGGACTATGAGAGCAGAGGATGAAAGTAGCAAGAATAGAAGAGGAAGTAGAAAAGCGCTCAAGTGAAAGCAGATGTTCAGCTTATAATAATTCATTTAAGGATTGGAATTTGTACCTTTTAGCTTGTTTGTAATTCTCTTCTTTTTCTTATCTAGGTGTTTATTTATATTCATTTGCGAGGCGCGTGCAATAAGTAATGCTCTGAACTAATTGGGGTTTCTGTTTTACAAGTGTTTGAACTGAGTCAGGTGGGAAATGAAGCCTGTTGAATGTCGAGCAGTGATTTGGTTTTTGTATTTGAAAGGATGCACACCACAGGAAACTTTTGATGAAATGAAAGAAACTTATGGCGATAATGCCCCATCATATGACCTTGTAAAACGCTGGCATCATGAATTCAAACATGGCCGGAAGTCTGTGGAAACATCTGCCAGACCTGGTCGCCCCCCCCTTCTGCCATTGATGGGGCGTCTGTCCGTCAAGTTGAGGCTGCCATTTTGGAAGATCGGCGCATTACTATTCGCCAAATAGCCCAAGATGTCAAGATTAGTACAAGGTCTGTGGAAACTATCATTCATGACAATTTGCATATGCATAAGGTGTCTGCCAGATGGATTCCCAGGTTGCTCACACCATTTCAGAGGCGAGAACGCGTCGAGTGCTCGAGGGTGAATTTGGAGATGTGCCAAGAAGATGAGTCAAAGTTTTTCAAAAGACTGTTACACAGGATGAAACCTGGGTCCATCACTATGATCCAGAGATCAAAGCCCAGTCAATGCAGTGGAAGCACTTGGACTCACCATCTCCAAAGAAGACAAGGGTGCAGCCCTCCGCTGGCAAGGTCATGCTCACAGTCTTCTGGGACTAGGACGGAGTAGTGATGACAGATTTCCTGGCAAAGGGTACTACAATTACAGGAGCATATTATGCTTCACTTTTGAGGAAATTAAGGGAAGCTATCAAAATCAAGAGGCGGGGCAAGATCAGCAAAGGTACCCTCCTCCTGCAGGACAATGCTCCGGTCCACATATCGCATGTCGCCAGATCAGAAGCACGGGCGTGTGGTTATGAAATCCTTCCCTATCCTCCCTACTCTACTGAACTTGCACCCTCTGACTTTCACCTCTTCCCAGCCATGAAGCTGTTTTTGAAAGGAAAGCGTTTCCCAGATAATGCAGCCCTGATTTCTGAAGTTACGTCGTGGTTGGAGGACCAACCTGGGGTGTTCTACAAAAACGATCTCAAGCGCTGTATCAAGCGATGGGAGAAATGCATAACTCTGGGTGGTTCCTATGTAGAGAAAGACTAATAACTGTGCCAATTTTCGTTGCTCTACTGCTATGGGAAGTGGGTCAGGGGCATTACTTATTGCACGCCCCTCGTAAGAATTGGAAATTGTACTTTGTGTTTTGTAATTTCATTTCATAAAGAAAAAAAAAGCCGAAAAAAGCCATAATAGCAGCCAGACAGTTAACAAATATCAAGTTAAACTGGAAGTTACTGTATTAATGTGTCAAAGCTATCTGATGAGTCACTTGGCATTGATGAAATGAAATGAAATGGTATAAATTTGATAGGAAAGAGAAAAGTAATTAATTTACCGATTGTAAATTAATCGGCAAAATGGTCGATAAGTCTGATTACCGATTACCTGCCAATTATCGTTACACCTCTAATCTGTTCTGTCCTCTGTCAGAATAATCGTGTTAATACGCTGATTCTCATATGGTACTATTTGCTAGTACCACTGGTCGTCGTGGTCTCCCACCATCCCCGCTATGCCAGGGAGGTAATTTTGGTCACGCTCGGAGTGATACACAAGAAAAAGTGAACCGCAATACACTTTCGATTCTCTGGACTTCTTTCCTTTCTGACAGCCATGCGGTAAGAACGCACCTTTTTTGACTCTCTATAAAATAAGCACCCCCGCTCCTAAGCATTTCAGTTGAGGAGTAACTAGAAAGTTAGTTTTAAAAAGTTAATTGTTTAATTTAATTGTTATTTGTAATTTTTTTTGTTGTAATATATTGTAATATTTTTATATAAAAAAATAGATAATATTATTTCACATACATATTAGAACCTAATAGTGTGCCTAGTTATGTCTGCCTTAAATGTCGAGACGGTGCCAGTAACCTGAAGAATATTCCAGCCAGAGACTTCATCCTGGTTGAAAGAAAGAGCCAGCCACACCCAGAATCCTAAGGCATGCCTTTATTCTTCAACTCTGACAAAAGACGGCTAAGCAAACGATCCTCATATCCTTAATCCTATTAACCGGGCCATCGTGTCACAGTCTCGTACTGCTTCCAGAACATTTACATAACACGTGGCTCAGTCACGCCATTGACCGTTACGCCATAGTGTTACGCTCGTAAGAACACTGAATTTAAGAACCTTTGAGCCTGATCAGCGCCAGATAGGTGACAATCTAGTCATACCAAGAGTTGTGTCCGAAGGACGTTTACATCTTCCTGCAAAAACTGCAAAAATCTAACGTCGCTATTTACCTTGACAATGACGTACATGCGACTAGGGATCGCTTGTAAATTTCATATTCCCATTAAACTTCCTCCTGCGGAGAAAGCCGGTTAAACTCGCCTAGAGCGAGTGCCACTTTAGTATGGTATGGTATGGTAGGGAAGTTCGTATAGACTGAGACACTTTTTATTTATGTTCCTAACCCAGTGTGTGATTTGGTTGTGGGGTGGGAAGTTAATAGGCTGCACCCTTCCTCTGTAGACAACAACACATTCTATAATTAGGTAGTCATTTCTTTTGGTTATATGTTCATCGGCACCAAAGCCAACAAAATCTACATCATTGTTAAGATGGTTTGTTCTCTATTGACTGGGGTATGTTTCTGGTTCTGTAATGTTCCGAGAGGTTCCCCCTTCCAGGCTTTGCCTTCTCTTTTTGAGAAGGGTTAGTTTATTGTTAATCGCCTTAGATGCCTCTACCAGGGAATGCTGACAAGGTTTCCCAGACATTTTTTCTCAGGCCAGAATGATCTTCTTTTAAGGTGCTGGCTCTTCAAACCCCACTTTCTGACCCTTGTGTCACATCATACCACAGTGTGGGGGAGATGAATATTGTTGTATGGCTTCATACTTAAGGATTTGATCATCGAGTCTTTTATTGTCCTATACATTTCCTAGGTCTTTCTGTCGACAGCAAAGACTGATAACGGCCATTCTTCTCTGTCATTAAGTTCCATGGTGTTATTAAAAGGCCATTTACATTTGCGGCGTAGTAATATAAACCAGGTTTGAGTCGTGATACGGTTTTATGTTCTGCTGACTTGGTTGTTTGATTATTAAGTTTAATTCTCTTTCTTCATACGATGATTTGGTTTCCTTTTATGATATGACTCTTGTAAACGATCATATAGAGATACTCGCTTTTCATTATAACTTAGTATAAAAGATGTGTAGTAGCTCACCAAGGAACCTTTATGAAGATTTTCTCTATATAAAGTTAGGTACGTGTATATGTTTATATTTATTTATAGAAATAGATCCAGACAAAATGTAAAGCCAATTGACGGAAGGATATGTAACAAGAATGAAAGACGATTATCGCAAAGGCAGGAGATGCCTAGTGACCTTAGTTTTGAAAAAGAACGAGGCTATAGTTAGGAGGGAAACAGTCAGTAGGAAAAGAGTTCTACAAGTTTGCAATTGGAAATAGGAAGATTCATTACAATGAGATATCAAAACAGTGGATTGATGGGGACCACTAGACCAACGAGTCTAACGAGCTGGAACAAAGGAAGCAGAGAATGGATCAAGCAATTCTGAAGAACACATGGCATAATAGAATTTCTAGAAAATACGGAGACTAGTGGCATCACGTTTGTGGGAGAAAGGTTGCAGAGAAAAATAAAGGGTGGAGGCCAGTCAAATTTTAAATGCGTTTCTGCACCTTATTAAGAATCCTCAAGCGACACAGAGATTTACCAACCCAAATATCACAACAGTATTCCATACATGGTACAATAGTAGATTTGCAGAGATAGAGGTGTAAGAAATTGTCTAGAACGATAGACAAAGCCGATTTCGAGAGAAGCAGAAAGAGGTTACGGAAGTCCATAATTGCTATAAACAGACGTATCAAAATTTTGACATTGGTTTACACTATTAAAATCACACAGACACACACACACACACACACACACATATACACACACAATCAAACACACACACAAACACACTCACACACACACATATATATATATATATATATATATATATATATATATATATATATATGAACAAATGATTAATAAAACATGTTTAAAGACATCTTGAAAAAGAGTTAAAAACATATTTAATATTAAAAAAAGAAAGCACTAGATAAGTGGATAGTCCTTAATCCGCGGAGTTTCGAAGAAATACTCTCCTTCTCATCAGAGGGTAGGAATTAGCAAAATGCGGGATCGGATTTAGCATGTAAAAGTATTTAATGAAACTACAAGTAAGTCACAGATCTTACTTGGTTAAAAAAAAGGGTGAGGTAAGGGGAATAGGAGGTAAAAGAAAAATGATAAAAAGATTTCACATGAATGGATAGTACGGTGAAGGATATATATATATATATATATATATATATATATATATATATATATATATATATATATATATATATTGCGTTGACACCGGTTCTCGTCAGATCATTGAAGTTAAGCAATGTTGAGCCTGGTTAGTTACAGATGGGTGATCATTTGGGAATCCTAGGTGCTGTATGTGCTCTCCGCTTATCTCGGCGTTTTTTCCCAGTTGTACATACACTTCACTTACGACTGATATTTAACAATTTCGGCCCAGGAGAGGTGTGGTTGGAAATTGCACATCTCCTGCCACAAAAATTTCACACGCAGGCACCCCTACACGGGTATCCATAGTCTGTCAAAGACTGAAGGAGCCTTTATGCATCTATACATGACTACTTAATTTAATCACATAAATCAATATATGAAAATATAATTTTATGCGTAAATTTTCAGTATTTACTTAAACAGTGCTCAATACATAGGTAGAACTAGGTAGTAAATCATAATATGTATGTATATATATATATATATATATATAGAGAGAGAGAGAGAGAGAGAGAGAGAGATTATAGAAAACATTTCTGAATACTACATTTAACATTTACGCTAAGAACGTTTCTTTTAAATAACATAAACATATTTTGCAATGATATTTGGAGGGGGATAGGAATAAACATTGTTTAATTCAATGCCAATATAGTAATAGTAAGTCCGAGAATCTACTTTTTTCAATGCCAATATAGTAATACATTGTTTAATTCACTGCCAATATAGTTAGTTCAAGAATCTACATTTTTTCCGAGCTACATTGATATCACTAACACAGATTTTACGAGCTTTTTTCGTAATGTTCCTGAATTAATATTGTTTGTTTGTTTTTTGTTGTTGTTTTTTATTTTTTATTTTTTTGTTGTTGTATTTTGTAAACATCTACGATGTTTTATTTTCATAAAAAAAAGTAATAATAAATTCAGTTTTGTTTTGTATTCAAAGCAATAATTTTAGTAAAGGTGTTTTTCGTTTCGACAAAATAATACATTTCCATTAAGACTTTTAAAATAAAAAAGGTCAGTTATACTCCGTGACCATTATTTAATAAATATTAAAAATGTCACAACAATTGGTGGAGGACCTGAAGTTTTAGTGATTCTTTATTGAAGAAAGGGGTCAAAATTTTTATAAATTTTAGGAATCGCGCATGTATCTTTTAAATATACATTTTATTTTAGTTTATCTCTCTTCCAATTTAGTTACCTTTCTCATTTGGAAAATGAACACGTTCTAAAACAAATAGGGTACTTATGCATCTACGATAGCGTGTATAATGTTGAAAGCCATTCTTAAGATAGCAACAGTAGAAATCTTCCTTACTATTTCTTATTTTCATCAATCTAACGACACAATATAAAAAAATGCTTAACACCTGAATTTTACTCGAAAATACAACTAAAAATATTCTGCATTTTACTGATTGGAATGAAATATTAACTTTGCTTAGAAACACATTCACTTACAAAACTTAAAAGCAAGTGTGCATCCACTTCGATCAACTAAACTAAAAAATATTTTCACAGGTAAGAATAGATTCCTTTCAGGCATACATACATCTGTTCGTGCCAGATATTCATATTCTCATGTGTTATAGTACAACAATTTCGTCGATAACGTATTTTCATTTATTTTTCTAAAATTTACCTAACAAATCAGTCATTTTCTTTCCGCATTCAAGTTTTTTTTTTAATATAGTACATTTTATTTGTTTAATTTTTTAGCAGTTTATTCGTATTTATCTTTTTATGTGACTCACGTACAATGATGCACCAGATAATCATATTTCATTTGTTTTTGTTTTTTGGGGGGGGGGTTCTGAGATAAGAGGGGATTCAGAAATATTAGTTATTAATGTTTTTTTCTTACTTAATGCTTCTTATATCGTCTCGGGCAACGTCGAGAAACGGATTCTGCTAGTACACACACACACACACACACACACACACACACACATACAAACACACAAACACACAAACACATACACACACGTGTGTTTGTGTTGTAATTATTTTATCTTTCTTCCTGAAAACATGCTGTGATAGACACAGGGAGGACCTACCTCAGAAACGGGCGAGAATTTGTCTCGGCAGCAGGCTGATAAACAGACAAAGAAAAGAAAGAGGGCCAAGATGGCGGCTGTTGTCTTTTAAAGCTTCCGGTCACACGTAGATCTCGAGCAGTCATGTGTGGTATATGCAAATTGGTTGTGCTCGAAACATTATAAAAGGCGAGTCGCTGAGAGGAGCGTTTAAGAGATATGAATAGAGAACGCCGACGTGTATCTCGTGTTGTGAACAACAAACTACTCTACTCAACTTGTGACTAATGAACCTCTGCCCAGAAAACAAAAAGTTTTGTTGCTTTGCGTTAGACAAAGACTTCTGATACACATGCGCATAGAAAATATTAAAAACAAAGTAGACACAGTCGAACTCTGCATAAATGTCACCAATCAAATAGAGAGAAGCCACTCAATACCATTTCTAGACATACTTATAATACCAAACAATAAACTATTCTTGAAAGTTCATCGCAAAACTACACAAACAGACGATTATATATATTTCTACTTATAGCATAATAACAAAATGAAAACGGGCATGATAATCGGTTTCTTTCTACGTGCATTCAGAATATGTAGTCTACAATATCTGGACGAAGAATTCAAATACCTCACAAAACTTTAAAAACATTGCAATACCCCATATATTTTATATTAAATGCAAGGGGAAAAAACATACAAATATTTTCTAGAAAAAGCAAAAAATCATATACATCAGACACTTCTCTCATAAACAGACAGGGCAATAATACATTAATTTTCAATAAGATGATGAAGATGGTTATTTTGGCCGAAGTGTCATTTATTCGTTTCGCCGTGAACAGTTGTTTCTGACGTAGTTGCTGTTGAACTTTCGCTGACCCGTGTCGATTTTGCCATCGCACAACTCATCAGAGGCAACCAAATATTACAGACAGTCACACATAGACGGTTGGAATAATGGTAAAAAGAAGGTTTTAAGGAAGAACGTGTAGCATGGCCGATACACTTTACTTTCGTAATCCATAGAAATAAAACTAGAAATGAATAAAAATCCGACTCGGCAACTTTTCTGTTTTAGCAAAAGCATTTTTTATCGTTGCTCTCCCGTCTCGACACCCCTTTAAGATTTCTCTCGCTTCCACATGTCCATCTAGTCTGGTTTGTTCCTATTTCCTCCGACCGCATGCCAGTCACAGCCGGCCCATACCCGTCTTCGACTTTACACGTCCATTTTCTTTGATACGCACGTTGCTTCTACCCCCCTCCCCGATCACGTGGTGTCCTTTTTCTGTTTTTCTTGTCACGCCAACTCGCGCACACTTCCTAATCTACATATGCGCTTTTACTGGCTACAGTTGCTCATGGTGCTGCTAATCTCTTCGCATGCCAACCATCATTCGCTGCTTCGTTGTTGCTGATATTTTCCCAATCGTAAAGTCCCAAAATCTAATAACACTTACTAAAAATAATATTCGAGGAAAGATTCCACTATAAATATATCTGATCGCCCGAGGGAAACATCTTACGGCACCATCTTAAATTTAATTGATCAGAGCTAGGATCGTAGACTAACTATTTCAAGTATGCGATCAGAGAAAGTTCGATTAAAATTAAATGTAGGCTATTTATAAAATATATTTTTTAATTTATAGGTAAAACAAATCAGTAAAATCATCTCATTATGCAAATAGAAACATCTGGCAACTTTGAAACTATGAAATTAACTCATAAATCACCCATGAAGATATTTTATAGAACAATCGTTTCATCATCTATTACATCCTCCGAAACTAAAAGTCGCAGAGCTGCGCAAGGGACCTCAAATGATTGGATTTTTTTACGGCTCATTTTTTGATTTATATTTAGCTGGTTAAAATAGTTTTTAAAGGGGGTAAAAATTGGGTAAAAATTGACAAACTTGTTATACATTTCGTATATTCATCTTAGTTTAGTTATAATTTATAATCTTTAAGCAGTTCGTATGCGTGTCACGTTAGTACAGTGGTAACGTCATCAACTCTGAATGCTACAATTTCAGTTTCGATTCTAGCTGATGGCACCCAAATACGCTCCTTTTTTTAACTTTCGAAATGACAACTCTAATAATATATTCGAAATCTGGACAAATTAAAATATCAGATTTAAGCGTATTTTACGCCCACCTCACACACACACACACACACACATATGTATAGATATAGATATAGATATAGAGGGTGGCCCTGTCGGTGGGGCATTAGAATACGCCGACTGCCCCCCTGCAGAGGGTAAAAGTCCCTCAACGGGGGTCCTGGATATGACCTTAAACTCTATCCAGTGGTGAGGCCCCAGCTTGTAGGCTTTGGGGAGTGTGGAGCCACCCTTTAATTACCATTGCTCCCAGGTCCACTCTGACCCGGAGGGGTAGTACCTGTTAGAGTCCCAACTATGGGTTAAATAGAAACCGACGTGAAAACAACAAATATATTCTATTAAAAAAAAATTTTCTTAAATCTTTGGATTCGGCATTAAATAACCCGAAAAGGGTTGATATGCCGTAAAACAAAAACAACCAAACAACCAACTATAATTTATTCAGATGCTGTGATATGTTTCTCAATTTTTGTGTGTATGTTACTAAATGTATGAAAGTTAAATATATGCTTTTTGTTTTCTTTTCAAATCTGTTATATGAATTTGGTTTTTAATCATGTTAATTTGTTTAAAATTTCGAAAAGAGCTGGACGTCTTACTGGACAGGAACGTGTCCAGATAGCTGCACGTTACATAGCTTGAAGATCCATTGTTCAAGTGCAAAGATGGTGGAGAAACATTAAGGGAAGTCTTGTTAAAATAGACCCAAAGTCAATCAAGAATTTTCATACAAAACTCCTGACTAGGGGATTACTTTCGGATCACTCTGTATATGTGCATGTGTGCATACATATAGTAAGTTTTGAAAGTATATACAGGGTGTTTCAAAAGTCTTGGGAACATAACGATTGTTAATAACTCAAAAACTATTAGGAGTTGAAAAATGAAATTGGTACCGTTGGAAAGGTTAAAGTTTCAAGTTTTGTGGGGAATCTTCAAAGTTGCTCAATATGAGCACCATTCGTCACACGGCAGACATCTAGTCGATAGTCCATTTCCTGCCAAACGCGTTCCAGCATCTTGACGTTAATGGTTCCCACAACTGCCGCTACTCGAGCCTTTAGTTCGTCAATATCTCTTGGAAGGGGCGGCACATAGACTTGTTGCTTGACAAAATCCCAAAGGAAAAAAGTCACATGGGGTAAGATCTGGAGACCTAGGAGGCCAGGGCATGAGAACGTCATCACCTCGCCCAAATCGCCCAGATCTCCCAATCCATCTACCAGGCAGCCTTGTGTTAAGAAACTGCCTTACTCTAAGACTCCAGTGTGGTGGTGCACCATCTTGTTGAAAGATGAAGTCATCAGAGTCTGCTTCTTCCAACTGAGCCATTAACCAGTCTTCCAGCATGTTGAGATAGGATTCACCAGTGATAGTTGCCTCTTCAAAGAAGAACGGTCCATAGACACCTTTCTTGGAAATTGCACAAAACACGTTCACTTTTGGTGAATCTCGCCCGTGCTCAAGAAGTTCATGAGGATTCTCAGTACCCCATATGCGAGTGTTATGCTTGTTAACTTTGCCATTCAGATGGAATGCCTCATCGCTAAAAACAAGCCGGTCATCAAAGCCGTTATCCCTGCTGGCTCTTCTCACTGATTTACGGGGGCTCCGCTGAAAGGCTGTCCGAACTTGCTCAACTGCATCTTCTGAAGTTGAAGGGCGACCTGTTCGCTTACTTGGGCATAAACACCCATCTTTCACAAATTTAGCATGCCATCTGACAATGGATTTCCTTTCAGGGGCTTCTTTTTTAAATTTCCTGCGAAATGCACGCCGAACACATGTCTACGATTCAGTCTTTGCAAATTGGAGGACGCAAAATGCCTTGTCTTGTTTAGAGAACGCCATTACTACACCTGGAAAGATAAGACAAAAATCATTAGTATGACCAAAAACTTGATTAAGCAAGCTTTAAAATGACACCAGTTTCATTTTTCTACCTGGAATAGTTCATGAGATATACGCATTTGTAATGTTCCCAAGACTTTTGAAACACCCTGTATATATATATATATATATATATATATATATATATATATATATATATATATATATATGTATATAGTATCGTTACTACTATCTTTATTATTATCATTAGTATTAATGCATTGTTTTTAACGCTATTACTATTGTTATTATTATTGTTTTTATCATTATTATTATTATAACCATCATTATAATTGCTGTTATTATTATTATTATCCCCGTTATTAACCCCGTCATTGCTACCATAACCGCTACCACTATCTCCATTTTCACTGTTATTAACATTAACTTTGAATTTACTTTTATCACAACTATTGGTAATATTATCTTTAATGTTTATTTTTAATGTTTATCTTTAATTTTGTCTTTATCTTTATTTTTATCTTCTATTTTACTTCTATTTAATTTCCATCTTTATTATTACTACTAGTATTATAATTTTCATTACTATTATCTTTCGCACTATTATAATACCCTACTATTATTTGGTATATTTTTACCACTCTCATAAGTAGTAATGGTTTCCTTACTCCTCCACTTAGAAATCAATATGTATACTTAACCTTTTGCATCAAGTTAAACGCACTCATAGTCATTGCCGCCCTAATCTTCGACCGCCCCCTTATGATCATACTCCCTATTGGGAGTATACATAACAGAAGAAACTTATAAATATATTGCCGCATATTATCTTTCAGTTTTACAACCTTGCATAATCCCCCCCCCCAAATTATAAGCGAATTTATAGCCACCATTTGCCATTTAGTTGGCACCAATCAAAATTACCCACTCGATAGAAAATAGACACCCCACAAACCGTTAACATAAATTAGCACGCAGCAACAATACATCCCCCATTTAACCATAATACATATACCCCTTAATCTCAATACTATGTTAAAGACCATATATAATCTTATATATCATACTATATATAACAAACTTCTCCTTATTTATTTAGAATTCAATAAAGCTTCCCCCAACATTCTATAATTCCCCTTACTCTTTTTCGTCCCTAATGAACCTTGCGCTAGACGCCGCATCTTCCCCATGCTACCTAGCACCTTCTCTACTCTTCTGATGAGAAACATTAGGCTTCGAAATGCCCTGGCATAAAGAGTCCCTTCTATCCCTCAAATTTTGCCTGTATTCCATTATTCAATAAATGATCCATTCTATATCTACCAATGTATAGTTTTGTGTCTTCATTTCATACTCTTGTTGTCCTAATGAAGTCAAAGGGATGTAGTGTTTACCTGATATACGCAATGGCAAACTTCAAACTAATATAAATAACAATATTTATATATAGAAAAATTAATCCCAACCGAATAAAAATGTTTAATACGCAATAGAGAGTAAAGCTTATTTTTTACATATCCAACATTTTTTCACTTCTTTTTTTATTTAGCAGTTTTTAACTACAATAAATTGTGGTTTCACTTAATGCCTTAACTAGCAAATTCTAATATTGCTACAAATATAATTTTCTTATTTCTTTATGTCCTCTGATGAGAAGAATGACAAGAATATCATTCTTTGAAACTCCGTGAAATAAGGACTTTGTAAATTGTTTTTGGAGTATTCAGCCGAACAATAAATCTTGATTGTAAATTTCAACTTACAGTTTTAATTTTTTTTCTCATATATATATATATATATATATATATATATATATATATATATATATATATATATATATATATACTAGTCGTTTCAATGTCCATATATATATGAATAAATATACCAGAGTTTTTATTATATACTGGATAATTATTAACTGGCTGTGGCAATTAAGTTCACGTGAAATAAATATTATCAAATGCAATAATTTTGTCTTTGTTTCTAAGTTCCTTATTGCAAAGAATTTTCGATAATCTATTTTAGCCTGGATATGTGTTCTTCATAAACCAGCGGTGAAAAGAAGCTTTGGGTTTGTATTACTTCACACATAGATTCGAAAAAGTTGTCAGAAAACAAATATATAACAAGTAAATGTTATCAAAGGCAAGATAAGTTACTTTTCTTCCTAACTGGATACATTTTTTTATGTCAGCCTATGTCACGGTAACATATATTGAGCGAGTTTTTAACAGTATTTTGTCTAGTTTTTATTTTTAATTCCTTTTCCCAAACTTACCGTGTCCAACTGAGAGTCGGGCGCCGTTTTTAATTTTCCGATACATCAGTAAACACTGGATGTTTTTCGAGCTGAATAAACCTGTTACATTAAATAAAACGCTAAAAACAATATCCAGTTTGGTAGAAAAGTAACTCATCTTGCCTTTGATAACATTTATTTGTTATACATTTATTTTTTTGTTTTGTTTTGTTTTTGACAACTTTTTCGAATCTATGTGTATAGTAATACAAACCCGAAGCTTTTAAGCCCGAAGAAAGTACTCGCGTTTGTTCAATGAGACGAGAAGACAATGCCGTTCTGGTATAAACACCTTAAAATTGTCATGATTATAAAACTCTTAGAATAAAATAAAGGAAAATATTTTGTCTCAATAATGGAGTGCGAAAAATGTCAACGATAATGGTGATCGATAATAGAATCAAAGACTCTCCTCTCCTTCTTCTTCCCATGACGTCAGCGCCTGCACACTTGTCGAATTTGCATACGTACTAAAACGGCTGCTACTGTTAAGATTTTCGTTAGTCAGGTATCCTGCTGATGATTTTCTCACACGCGCACCGTACGCATTATGCTACGAATAGAGATGATGATTGCAACGTCTTATCAAACGAGTGCCACTCCCTCAGACATTTAAAGCCCATGAGCCCAAAAATGACTTCCATCGAATCAGGATCATTTTAATAGGCAAATGCCTGAGGGAGTATCTATACACAGATGGTGTCACAGAGTCTTAGCTTTGTACAACAGCTGTCTCTCTCTCGATTCAAAATGTTGAGATCCAGCAACAAGCAAGAGCAAGATAGCCAGCAACAAGTTTAACTGCAGACCAGCTTAATGCGGGTACTGGTCTTCCGCTTTATGGTTTTTTAAATCAGAGATTTGCTTCTCCTAGAAAGGTTTCCTTCACCGCAGCTTACGGAAGCGTTCTCTACCCAACTCACACATACATACACACAAACACACACGGTGCTAGTTGGCCGCTGACCCTGAAAAAAGGGTTCATTCGCCCTTTGGAAGATCTTGTTTTTAATCCTTCAGGGAGACTAGCCACCCTCCTCACCAAACAAGTCTGGTGGGGGGGACCAGTTTAGTCGCCGGTGACCCGACCATGAGGCAGGTAGTACTGGGTTACATTGTACCAGTAGCATATGACATGAACTGACATAAATAAATAGATATATATATATATATATATATACATACACACATATATACCTTTATATATATATATATATATATATATATATATATATATATATATATATATATATATATATATATATAAATGTTTAGAGGTACAAAATTTGTATATAGTTTTAAATAAAATACTAGGCGGAAGTTTCTCGATAGCTCTTTCGGCTATCATCTCGTCAGGAGTAAATCGATAGCAATCTAAATAATATTGTAACGAAAATAAAGAGTTCTATTGGGGAACTTATTTAATGTACCAACGTACGGGGACATTAATTAAATTTAAAAAACGATTAAAAATGTTAGCACAAAGAGGGAGAAAAAAAAAGCGGGAGAAAAAATTCAAAATTCCCCAAAGAGAAACAATGCGTTTGATGTTTCTTTTTGCCGGCACAAAGAAGGTTGACGCACCGCGATAGAGACGGCCTCCAAAATCTTTAAATGGTTTTTGGAGTCCGCTCTATGTAGCACCTTGAACCAATCTATTTTATATCTATCGGCACTTTTGCTATTTTTCCTTCGCAAAGTGAAGCGTCGATATTTTTAATAGGTTGAATTCTTTACATGGGGCTCTTAAGTTCACTATGGAAAGTGAGAGAAACTTCCGCCTAGTATTTTATTTAAAACTATATATATATATATATATATATATATATATATATATATATATATATATATATATATATATATATAAACGTAGATATATATACATAGATATAAACGTAGATATATATACATATATACATATATACGTAGATATACACGTAGATATATAGATACATACAAACGTAGATATATATAGATATATACATATATATATATATATATATACATATACATGTTCAGAAAGTGTGAGAGAATATACATATAATGATTTTCCACAGCCGAATCAACGTCGCAGCCCACAAGAGCCAAGAAAGCCAACAAACCGGAAGTCCAAGACTCGAGTTTCGTCCTCATTTGGGCTCATCAGTTAGACATATCCGCGCTCAGGATTTGAAAACCGAACCTCTTGCATGCTAGGCGAGCACTCTACCAACTGAGCAAACACGCCACACACACAAGAAAGTCTATTAACTTACACAGCAACGTGCGGCACAGATCCGACAGTGGAAAGAACCTACCTAATATCGAACAAGGGACGAGGTATCAAACCAGCTTTAACCTAATCATTATATATATATATATATATATATATATATATATATATATATATATATATATTCATCGACATACAGTCCTGTTTCGTTGTATCACAACTCATCAGTGCCGCTAGACTAGCTCATATCCGAAGTTGAGGATCGAACCTAGAACCGTCGTGATGACAGTCGGCAGTTCTAACCCTTCACCACGGAAGTGGTGCCCGCAACTAATCTGTCCGAATGTCTATTTAAATAAACATCCGTCCGCTACTTGTAAAGTGCTCAAACGATTATTTGTAAACAAACCGCGAGCTTCGCATTTTTTCAGCCCAAAAAACGCTTTGAAAAAGAGTTTAAAAACATATTTCATTTGAAAAGGAAACACTAGATATATGGATAGTCCTTAATCCGCAGAGTTTCGAAAAAATACTTTCCTTCTAATCAGAGGGTAGGATATAGCAAAATGCAGGACTTGATTTTGCTTGCAAAAGTATTTGATTAAGCTACAAGTAAGTCAAAGATCTTACTTGATAACAAAATGTGCACAGAGGGAATAGGGTGAATGTGAATGGATAGTCTGGTGAAGGGTAAAGTGTCCAATGACGATAAAATCCCAAAATGCAAATCCAAGAAGGTTAGTTAAATTTCCATTCGCACAAGTAAATTCCAAGGGAATCGCGTAATTGGAAAATGGGCCAAAATAATCAAAAAGGCGGATATATATATATATATATATATATATATATATATATATATATATATATATATATAGTAAGTAGTTATAAAATATATATGGCGATTAACCTACACAGAATATTCCGCGTTTCATCCACGCTAGGATTCCTCAGGCATATGTATGTATATATACATGCGTATATATACATACATATGTATATATATACATACGTATATATATATATATACATACATACATAGATATATATTTATATACATCCATATATACGTAGATATATATATGCATACATACATATATACGTAGATATATATACACATATATACGTAGATATATATGTATACATATATGGTGATTGCAACATCTTGTCAGACGAGTGCCACTTCCTCAGACATTTAAAGTCCATGAGCTCGAAAATGACTTCCATCCCCACAGAACCATTTTTATAGACAAATGCCTGAGGGAGTATCTATACACAGATGATGTTACAGAGTCTTAGCTTTGTACGACAACTAAGTCTCTCTCTCGGTTCAAGATGTTGAGATCCAGCAACAAGAAAGAGCAAGATAGCCAGCAACAAGTTAAACTGCCGACCAGCTTAATGCGGGTACTGGTCTCACGCTTTATGGTTTTTTTAAATCAGAGATTTGCTTCTCCTAGAAAGGTTGCCTTCACCACCAAAAAAGGGTTCATTCGCCCTTTGGAAGGTCTTGTTTGTAATCTTTCAGGGAGACTAGCCACCCTCCTCACCAAACAAGTCTTGTAGGGGAACCAGTTTAGTCGCCGGTGACCCGACCATGAGGCAGGTTGTACTGGGTTACATGGTACCAGTAACATATGACATGACCTGACTATAATATATATATATATATATATAACATACATACATACATACACATATATATATGTATATGTATATATATATATATATATATATATAATGGTATAAAAACCAACAGCAAAAAAAAACGATACTATATATATATATATATATATATATATATATATATATATATATATATATATATATATATATATATATATATATATATATGTTGGTTTTTTAATGATAATTAAATTCCATATATAGCATCTCCCCTAGAAGATCTAAATAAATAAATAATACAGGGTGACCCGAAAAAAAAGGTCCCAACTCTAATTAGGCCCCGTTTCTTAGTGTTTTGTCCAAATAAAATGAAACTTTGGTCATAACTAGTTTATTATATTCAAAACATCACAGCAAAACACTAGGGTCTTTGGCCTTTTTTCTCCGTTCTACAGCATATGTTCTAGATATACTTTCTATGTTTTTTTGTTTGTTTTTTTTTGTTTTTCTTTTTTTGGTCACCCTATATGTATGTATGTACCTGTGTGTGCATGTGTGTTTAGAGTTAGGGTTATGGTTTAATACGTCAGAACAGCTGGATATGTGTATTTGGATCTCTTCTTATAACCACCGATACACTATTTTTATTATTTGGCTTCACGTGAAATGCGTACCTTGAAAGAAAACCCCAACCCATGTATTCTTTTACGTTAACACTTTATGTAAGATCAGCAATAATCAACACTGTTATATTTCGCTTTTTTTGCGTTTGGAATAACATTGGCTGTTTGCTTTCATCATAAATACGATGATTGCCAATTAAATCATGCTGTGTTAATTATCCAATATTTGTAGTTTTATTTGAGCGACTAAATCTTTTAAGTAAATGTTTAAACAAAAACAAAACAAAAAAAAAAAACTTTGGTGACAGGAACCATGAATTTCTTCAGAAATATGATTGCCATCCGGCAAAAGTAATAATAAAAATTTTAAAGATCTATCAAAATCGAACAGGACGAAAATAAAAAGAGATATGCTTTTGGCCCTATCGAGAACCTAAGTTGCAAGGATACTATGTAGGGAGTTGAGCAGCAAGATGTCTGTTCACACTACACTCGAACTTCTTCATGTCAGTACAGTTGGGGAAACAGGAAGCCGGAAGAGAATCCAAGAGTTTAACAGTTCTGAGGAAGAAACTACTAAAGTAGAAGAACGCTTTCTTACATCTAGAGATCTCTGTGTAGGGGTGGGACTTTGCTGCTTGTTGGGTTTAACGGGGGAATTTACGACGAGGGGTTACAAGGGCTTCAGTTCGTCGGAGCATCCACCATTAAAATACTTGTAAAGTGGGCAGAGGGATGCAACCTTTCATCGATGGGGCAGAGGATGAATTTAGATGACAGTTCAGGACTCCACTCTTTATCTTTTTTTTTTTTTTACATAGACGTCACCACTTATCAGCTGACTACAATATGGCCGTCTTCAAGTTCAATGTAAACAAGTTCTTGATGAGCCGTTTCCCTTAAGTAATCCAATTTACCTAATTTACATTTCTAACGATTACTATATTGTCCTTTTGACCACTGTACATTCTTTAACCCTTATCCTCGAGTGGCCTATGGGCCTTGATAAGTTGGGATTCCTTTGTGTGAAAAACAGACATTTTTATGGAAATAAGTTTGTTGTTTTTACTAATATTTTTTTAGCATAACATTTTTTAATATTATTATACAAAATAGAAATAATAAACCTGTAACTCTTTTTTTTTACATATACGAAAACAAGTTTTAACGGAATTTAATGAATTTGAAATAAATAAATTAAAAAGTTCAAACTCTTATTATAAAGTCACGATCGAGGCTGAATTTTGCTGAGTTCCTTGATCACCGATTTTGACAACTAAAGATATCTCATAAATATATCAGTGATACTCAAAGAAAACGTTTATTTAGAACAGACTGAAAAAAATATGACGTTAAAATTATTTCTCTAATAGATTTCAAAACTAAAATAAAAAAGGAATTTAAATTTTCAACTTTCTTACCAAACGTGCATTATGTTTCAGCTCGTTATACAAACATACACTTAATAGAAAAATAATTCAATATATTATTTGTTGCATTATCAATACAAGAGATTGTGTAAAAATCTAATTTAAAAATTA
>NC_136491.1:38798661-38988661 GCF_053919585.1 Euprymna scolopes | reverse complement strand
GTGGCGCGTTTGCCTAGTTGGTAGAGTGCCCGGGTTTCGAATCACGAGTTCAGATGTGTCTAACCCAAATGAGAGCGAAATGCTAATCTTGGGCTTTCGGTTTGTTGGCTGTCAAAGCTCTTGTGAGCTGCGATGCGTTAGGATGTTGAACTAATTATATATATATATATATATATATATATATATATATATATATATATATATAGTAATTTATAAAATATATGTGGCAATTAAGCTACACAGGATATTCCGCGTTTCATCCACACTGGGATTCATCAGGCTTATTATGCAAGGATTTGGTGATTGTCTCGCGTTTTTATATATGCACCTTCTATTGAGTTTTTAGTTAGCCAATCAGCTTTCTAGTTTCCACCGCACCCTTCCTAATCAGTCAATGAGCAGGCACTTACAGAACAAATGTTCAGTTGACCTCCGGTTCACCCGTTTCTTTGTGTGTGCTATTTTGGCGGAGAGCGTAGATATCTAGTGTCCTGACCTATTTTAAACCTAGGTTATTTTTTTTGTTTTATGTTAGTTCATATATATATATATATATATATATATATATATATGATAATTTATCCTGTGAACACAGTTGTTCGCTATTTCTCTCCTACAGTTTAATAGATGTTGGGGTCCTTTAAAGTATAGGATAGCAAATTTTTTATGAAGGCACAATCGTCATTGATCGTCTACATGTGTTGCTTGTCTTACTATTTTCCATTCGACTACCGGCGAACGTCTGGTTTCTTTGAGTTCCCAGTATGTGTTTGCTAAAGTTGTTTTCATTTGGTGTTTTTTTTTTTTTTTTAATGTACTTTATTGGTCATAATATCGGGTTTTGAAATCTAAGGAAGTTATACCTACGTAATATTTCTTGTTATTCAGGTTTTCTTTCGCAAATATTGTGGCCTGGTAAACTATACTTTTAATTAGACATTTATTTTGAAGTGGGCAAAGTGTGCGGGATCTGCAGTTGCATGTATCTTGTTCGTTACTAGTATTTTTATTTTTATTTCTAGCATGGTTGTCATTATCCGGATTTGTTTTATTTTTATTATTATTATTATTATTATTATTATTATTATTATTATTATTATTATTATTATTATTATTATTATTATTATTATTATTATTTCTACTAGTTACATATGTGTCCTTTGTGTTAGTTTTATTTTTGTCATGGTGTCCACTTTTTTATTGTTTATTTTGTTGTTGTTTTCATTGCTTTTATTTAATATCTTGTTATTATGTGCTTTAATTATCATCTCTAAATTTTCGCAGCAGCTGTAGGATAACTTCATGTTATTTTTATTGAAAACTTTGGGTAAGGGATTGATTGCGGGGAAGTTCTGTGTAGCTTAATTGACATATATATTTTATAAATTACTGCCTAGCTCTACGTACGTATTGTAAATAAATTATAAATTACTGCCTAGCTCTACGTACGTAAATACTTAAAGTTTATGCATAAATTTATCCTTTCGTATATTAACTTATAAATGAAGTAGTCATATATATATATATATATATATATATATATATATATATATATATATATATATATATATATATATATATATTCAAGCACGTCTGATTGAACACGATAGAGTTATTCTTTTTCCGATGTTTTTTATATATCTTTTCGATTCGCCGAGTGGTCTTTTTATTTCAGCTGACATATATATTATGGTGCCCAAAAGTTGTTGTTATTATTAATATCTTTTTCGCTGAGGCTTGGTGTATTTATAGTTAGCTTTTTATTTTATTTTTATTCATTTATTGTTTTATTTATTTGTTGATAAAGATTGGTGCAGGATGAGTAGGGCCGAATTATTTTTATTTTTATTTCTATTTCTTATTTTATTTTTTTTTTTTGTTAGTTATTGAATACAGTTAATACATTAGTACCTGTATTAAATGAAATTCGGAGTATATATATATATATATATATATATATATATATATATATATATATACATGTATATATACATATAAATATACATATACATATAATTATATATATACATATATAAATATATATATACATACACACATTAATATATATATACACATACATGTGATTTTATTTATATGCATATACATATGATTATATCTATGCATATATATATACATATATTCATATATATACACATGTATATATACATATATATGCACATACGTATATATATATATAGATATACATAATATACATATATATTTACATATATATATATGCATATATACATATATTGTACATGTATATATATATATGTATATACACATACATATGGACATAAATACACATATATATATATTTATCTATGCACATATATGTATAGACATATATACCTATATATATATATATATATATATATATATATGCATACATGATGATTGCAACATCTTGTCAGATGAGTGCCACTCCCTCAAACACTGAAAGTCCATGAGCCCGAAAATGACTTATTTAGTCCTGCCGGCGAATTCACACGCTCAAGCAGACATGACACTGAAGACGTACATATACACGTGTTGTATTGTCTATTTATAAAAGATTGTCTCTAATAATAAAGGGTGGAGTGTTTGATTATCTTATCTCTAATAATGGATTAGAAGAGATGGCGTGTTATATTATATATTTATGTTGTATCATAAAGGGAATTGTGTGTGAGTGAATGTATTTTCAGAACCTACCTCTGTTTCTTCGATGTTGGACCATCTGGAATTTCTCGTCCTGGAGGGAGACTTGATACCTGTTTTTGGATGAAGATTCAATCACTCCAAGACAAGGAATTAGTTCTATAGTTTATTTCACTTTTCCCAGATGTCCTTCAGAAGGTAGAAAGTGAAATCGGCCTGTGTGGGTTCTTCTTCTACACACGTCAGCGTTCGTCCCCCCTCCAGTGAAGAGGAGGAGACAACGGTAAGCCGTCCGTTGTCTTCTGAGTCCAAATCAAATCTCAACGATTCAGCTAACCTGATCACATGACTCACACGCAATCAAATCAGCTGATCTTTTACTTCCGGTCAACGTGTCTACACTATAATTCCACTCTCCCCCTCTCTCTCTCTCTCTCTCCCTTTCTATTCCTTAACACACGTATATACGTATATATATGTTTTTGTGTGCATGCATACATACACACAAAAACATAAATATGCATATATACATACAAACATGCATAAACATATATATACATACACACATAAACATGTATACACATATACATAAATACATACATATACACATAGATATACATACATATACAAAAACATGGACATATATAAACATACATACACATATACATATGATGATGGCAGATCAATTATTACATGCTTCCAGCATTTTAGGCCTACACGCGTCACAACTTTTCCATTGCCACAGGACTATTTTTTATAGACAAATGCATGAGAGAGTATCTATACAAATATGATGTTACAGAGTCTTAGCTTTGTACGACAGCTAAGTCTCTCTCTCGGTTACAAAATGTTGAGATCCAGCAACAAGCAAGAGCAAGATAGCCAGCAACAAATTAAACTGCAGACCAGCTTAATGCGGGTAATGGTCTTCCGCTTTATGGTTTTTTAAATCAGAGATTTGCTTCTCCTAGAAAGGCTGTCTTCACCACGGCTTACAGGAGCCCTCTCCACCCCAATACACATACACACACAGACACATAAATATACACGGTGCTAATTGGCCGTTGACCCATAAAAAGATTTCATTCGCCCTTTGGAAGGTCTTGTTTTTAATCCTTCAGGGAGACTAGCCGCCCTCCTCACCAAACAAGTCTGGTGGGGGAACCAGTTTAGTCGCCGGTGACCCGACCATGAGGCAGGTAGTACTGGGTTACATGGTACCAGTAGCATATGACATGACCTGACACACAATGTCATACGCATGTACGCATATGCAAACATACACACATAGAGGCACACATATACGCATGTACATACATATGCATATACACATGTACACATGCACATACATGTAAAATACACATGAAGGAGCGTTCCAAAAGTCATAAATCTTCAATGATCAGGATTAAGGTGATGGGTAGAATTCAATGAGTTTGACATGAATAAAAAAAAGAAAAACAATCCAAAACAAATAATTTGTAGAAGATATAGTTACTCGTTGAAGTGTTTGTGCAACTTTACAAATGAATGGACGTAGAAATCAGACGAAAACAAAATCCAACAGATCAGTACTAAAACGCCTATATATGCATGCATATATGCATGCATATGCATATATGCATGCATATATAGAATGCATATGCATATATATACATACTATAATACAAATATTAAAAGCTACAAAACATCTCCAAAACAAACCAGTTTCCAATGTAAGCATATACACTATTCCTTGCCAAAATTGCCATCATAGATATGTTGGTGAAACCCAGCGTAAGAAAAAAAAAGGCTCAGTGAGCATAAAAAAATATAAAAATAGCAATTCTCTAAGTACATTATTCTCTCATTCATTGCAGCATAATCACACCTTTGACTTTAAACAAGCAGAAATAGTTAAATTTATTTCAAATAAACCGCGTCGGAGACTTCTTAAATCGGCGCTAATCGCAAATTTAAGCGTAATTAAACAACGTGAAGGTGTCTATAATGTAGCACCATTAATAAGTACACTTTTATTAAAAGAACATACTTTCTCACATCATAGAACCACTCCTGTAATAATTAATGCATATAATCTCAATCAATAAATTACATAACGAAAACACATTCATTTCATTTCTATTACACACCTATATTTGAATTTTTAACAGACGCATTTTTTTCCAGAAAGAATATTAACTGCGTTCATATCTTTTAAAAGATATTAACGACTATATGACGTTTTTAGGAAGAAGGTAATTTTTTTACCTTCCTAATAAATTATAGCAAAGAAAAAAACACAAAAGAAACACAAACTTCTTTTTAAGCAATAGCAGTGAAGAGTATTTTGTTTGTAGCAGGAACTGGCAGGTCATGCTGCTAAAAGGGAAGAAGGCAAAGGAACTTCTTTTAAGGTTGTCGTATATATAGTTTGAGTTTTGTGTATGAAATAATACAGCAGGCTGGTCTCTTTAGAAAATAAACTTGTAGGCGAAATATCGTCTGCCCGTGAGTGATGAGCGCGCAAAGAAAAACAACCCTTTCGTAAACAAAGTCTTATGTATTTCGTTTTCTGTTTCTTTTTTTTTTTTTAACAAAATTCATCAGTATTAGAAAATGTTTTTTCTTTTTTTGTTAGTTTGTTTTTTAGAAAAGAGACGGGACCCCCGTTAACTCTCAAAGTTTGTTGTTGTTTTGTTTTTGTTTTTTACTTTTTGTTACTGTGGACTTTTTTTTTTTTTTTTTTTTAAGTAAAGTCTCTTACTGTCTTTGCGCCTTTGCGATATGGTCCCTTTTCGTTTGTTTGTTTTTTTATTATTATTATTATTATTCAAGGAAGAAATGTTCTGTGATCAAAAGGTCTGAATTCTTTCGGGATACCATTTTGAAGAGAGGTAACTGTTTTACCTTCCTAATAAATTATAGCAAAGAACAAAACACAAAAGAAACACAAACTTCTTTTTAAACAACAATAATAATAATAATAATAATAATAATAATAATAATAATAATAATAATAATAATAATAATAATAATAAAGAGTATTTTATTTGTAGCAGGAACTGGCATGTCAGGCTGCTAAAAGGGAAGAAGGAAAAGAAAGTTCCTTTAAGGTCGTCGAATGTCAGTCAGCACCGTGTCGTAAACAGCTGGATAGCAGTTGTCGCAAATCGAGACCGTCAATGCTATAGCGAGGTAGACAGGGGACGAAAGAGGATAAATGTTGCTAGGCTGGCGATCCGGATCTGACTGGCTGACATTCCCTCCAGATTTTTAGGGAGCAGATGAATTAATCCGCCCTGTTATCTGATTGGTCAGCCTGTGGCCGGAGCACTCAGAAGTGGTCATTGATTCACAAGAGAAAATAGTTCTCTGTGACTGCTACACGTTATTAAAAATCTCCCTCTCTTTGACAACACAAGCTTCCCTCTTTTTTTGAATTTCCAACGTCTTTTTTCGTTTCTGAAACAGAACAGCGTCACATTTACACATGAAACATTTTCAAATATTGGTACTGGTGTTTTTGTTTCTTGATCTCATTCATCCAGAGGAAGTATCGAAATAAAGACATTTTCAACTGGGTTCAAGTCCAGTGAGCATGCAGGATGTCCCAAGCAATGAACTCCATTTTCTTGTAGAAAGTTCAAGGTCCGTCTTGCAGTGTGGATTGCAGCATTATCCTGTTGGAATAACCATCCATCCCACACAAACGATGACCCTCCATCATCAAAGATGCTTTTTGTAGCATGCTAACATAACTAGCTGCTGTCTGACGACCCTGTGCCACCTGGAGCTCCATCGTCCTTCTGTAAGAAAAGGCCACCCATACCATTACGGACCCTCCACCACTATGACGTGTAGAAAAAAAATTCACGGGGCATGTTTTTGTCAAGGCAATATCGCTGGAAGCCATCAGAACCATCTAACTTTTTTTTTCTCATCAGGAAACAGGACTTTCTTCCACTTCTCAACGTCCCAAGTTTGGTATTCACGACCAAATTTTAAGCGGTCCACTTTGTGACGTGGAAGCAATCGAGAAATTTGTTTACGCTTTTTATTTACCATGCCTTTTTGCTGTAAGTGTCGTCTAATAGTTATTGAACTGCAATCAGTAATCAGCATATGTAACCGCCTTAATTTGACTAGAAGTGCTCTGTCATTCATAACAACCCGTCTGATTCTCCTACTCAATGCAGAAGAAATTGGGGGGGGGGTACCAAAGGATTTTGCTTTTCCATAATTCTCAGTGTTCTTTAGAAAGTTGCAAATAACAGTTTTACTGGGATTTACCTTTGCTGCTATCGCTCGCTGTGACAAGCTATCGTTGCTATTTTTCTGTGTATAGCTTTTGTGGTATCGAGCTACAATTGCTATCTTTCTGTGTATAGTTTTTGTGATATCGAGGTATCGTTACTATTTTTCTGTGTCTAGTTGTGATATCGAGCTACTGTTGCTATCTTGAATAACTTCAAAATATCTGGGCTACTGGATCACATCTGATGTAAGGTGCACTACTGAAATACAAAGTCGCCTAGCTGCAGCCAAAGTCACCTTCAAAAGACTGTCATCAATCATAACCCACAGAAATATTAAAATAGACATTAAATTCATAACACTCTGAACATATGTATGGCCTGCTTGTTTATGCAGTTGTGAGAGCTGGACAATCACCAACAGCACGAGGAAGAGACTAACAGCAACTGAAACTTGGTCCATGACGAGATTTTTTAAGATATCCTGGGATACAGAAAAGAAAACAAATCAAGAGTTATTTGGAATGGCAGACTATATTAATATATGTAATCACTACGATCTATCTATCTATCCATCTATTATTATTATTATTATTATTATTATTATTATTATTATTATTATTATTATTATTATTATTGAAAATAATAATTATTATTATTATTATTATTATTATTGAAAATAATTATTATTATTATTATTATTATTATTATTATTGAAAATATTAGTTGATAATAATAATAATAATAATAATAATAATAATAATAATAATAATAATAATAATAATAATAATTTGTAGAAGGATAATTTTCAACCGTTATAATTCATTTCTATTTGCATATTCTAATTGCTTAAACATATCACCATTATTAGGTTATAAGTTTTTATTTCAGTTTATTGAAATATCATTCATATTTTTCTATAATATTCTCACCTATGTTGACTCGAAAACGGCATTGTTTAGTCAACAAAAAGGAAATGATCAAATCAATGGGTCATGATATGAATTTTTTTTTCTTCTTCAATTTTCTTATAATTTTTTTTTTTCTAACTGGGTATGGGAAATCCTACCGAATGCCAGGCATTCACATGTTCTTTCTCACTTACGCTCTGATTTTCCATAGTCACCACCAAGACGAAACTCCTACCAGCACCACACTATGGTCGATAATCAAATAAAACAATACTTCTGCATGTATGTGTAGGTGTGTGTGTGTGTGTGTGTGTGTGTGTGTGTGTGTGTGTGTGTGTGTGTGTTTTTGAATAAATGCAACATCTGAACACATATTTTATTGTGTCTATCTAATAAGTTCACTGCTCATTTATATATATATATATATATATATATATATATATATATATATATATATAGAGTGTCCGTAAAGTTACTATACAGTCTTACAAGTTACTATACAGACACCCTGTAATATATTAACAGTACAGTAAGATATTGTATTAAAATATTTATTTGTAACAAAAGAAATAAAAAGAAATAGTACCTTTATGTTTATAAAAATCTCAGAAAATACACGTGTTACATCCGAAAAGACTGTAACAATTTCTATGACAAATATTCAAATTGGAGGCCTTCAGCTCCAATACATTCTCGACAACGTGACACTACACTCTGACAAACTTTGGTGCACAAGTCACGATCAAGGTTGGCAAATGCATCAATAACAAATTGTCGAAGATCAACAACACTTTAACTATTAATACAAATATAATACAATAAAACAATAAGACTGTATAGTAACTTTACGGACACCCTGTATATAACCCTTTTTTTGACACGCAAAAATTAGTTTATAAACAGACTCACCCACCCACTAACACGATTCACTGTTCCGGTAAAATTACGACCCACTTTAATCATTTCAAATTTATATTGTCTATAAATCCAGCTGTAGCATTTTTTTAACAATTTTCCATAAAGGTTGAAATGCGATTTCTCCATTTATTATCCCTCTTTTTTGGAGAGCTTGCAACTTTTATAACTTTTTTTTTTTTTTTTGAAGAGCTCAGTCTTTTTTTTTTTTTTTCTATGGCATTGAATGGTTTACGGTCGCCTGACGAAATCTTATTACTATCAAGCTATCGTTGCTATGGTTGTAGTGACCATATGTAACTGTTTACCCTCGAATAAATTATATATATATATATATATATATATATATATATATATATATATATATATATATATATATATATATATATATATATATACTTGTATTTTTTTGTAGAAAAGGAATCCCATACAGTGCTCTGTTATTAGGAAAAAAACCTTTCTCGAAATAAGAGCAATATATTTTTTTGTATAATATATACAGGAATTTACATTTATATCGGTAGTCGGTACCGACGGTTTCAAGCCCGGTAGTTAAGGACTGCTCTTAATGTCCGCCTCAGGCTCTCTTCAGCCGACTCTCATCTCTTTAAATCATCTCTTTAAATGATGAGAGTCGGCTGAAGAGAGCCTGAGGCGGACATTAAGAGCAGTCCTCAACTACCGGGCTTGAAACCGTCGGTACCGACTTCCGATATAAATGTAAATTCCTGTATATATTATACACAAAAAAAAAAAAATATATATATATATATATATATATATATATATATATATATATATATATATATATATATGAGATAAGTCACAGATTAGAAATAGAATGAATTTTCCTATTAGATATTATAGTGGGGTAATACTTTCAGAACCATTCGCACACCCAAGGACTCCGAATTTGTTCTAAATCTTAACATCAACGGATCTACATCGCTGAAGGTAACGACCATCTTATTCGAAATCACGGTATGGGACAAACAAATATTCTGGATATACATCGGATTACTCGATCACCTCTGATTTTCCCCTTGGATCACTACTCGTCTGACCTGGCAATAATATCCCGGAAACTATTGAGATCATTCTGATATTGAACTGCCCAGGTTGTATGATATCCTTTTACTATGACTTTTAAGCACCATTTAAATAACTTTTAAATAAAATTTTCAATATATGTGCTGAAAAGCAAAATATTTGTTTATTTATAGCTGAACATTTTGCTAATTGTATTTCATTTCCTCTGATGATATGAGCCATTATTGAACATCCATGGATTAAGGAAATAAATATCATTCTTCTCCATATATTCCTTGTTTCAAATAATAAATTCTTAACTTGAATATATTTTCATATATATTTTAATCTACAAAATTTAACTTTAATCACTGCAATTATATATATATATATAATATATATATATATATATATATATATATATATATATATATATATATGGTAAAACTGCTAATTAGTAAAAAACCTGAAGAGAGTGGTCAATACTATTGCAGAGCAAATATGTGTTTTATTTTTTATTACCGTTTTATCTGTTATGTTACATATGTTTCGGATATTGGACCATGTTTATTATCCAACAGCCTCGTCAGACCTTACAGAAATGGTTGTTAGTATTTGGAAGAAGTGTTTTAGAAGAAATACGAGAAAAAAAAAGTGTAGGAGATAATAAAGGGGAGGGAGAAGGGTATCGACAATATTTCAGTTTTGAAGGTTAAAATACATTAGATTGCATTGTGTGCAGATTCGGGTAGGCGTGGGTGAAGATATATGGATATAAGGAGGGGGGTGTAGAGGGGATGGTAAAGAAACATAGGAGGGGTTAAAGAGAGGAGGGGGGTTCAATTTTTAGGTTTTAAATTTTGACTGCTTTTTGCTTGTTCAGCCAGGTATATGAAGTAGATGAGAGAGAGGGGGAGATAGAGATAAAGAGAGGGAGAGAGAGATAAAGAGAGGGAGAGAGAGAGAAAGGGTTTTTGTAGTTTTATGTGTTTGGCAAGTACAAGGTTCCATTTAAAATTTTTGTAGTCGCTATAAATCGACTTGTTCATTACAGTTGACAATGAGTTGTTTTTAGGTAGTTAAGGATTAATACATACGCTAACGCACGCGCAAATACGCATACATACATACATACACATACATATGTACATTTCTACACATCCATATACAGACACATACGTACACACACAAACACACACACACATATAAACAATGTATATGCAGACATACCTGCATCTATATGCAGATATACACACACATACACGCAACTCCTATACACATATACATACACACATATATACATAGACACATATACATATATAT
The DNA here is from genome assembly GCF_053919585.1 of Euprymna scolopes. Lineage (NCBI taxonomy): Eukaryota > Metazoa > Mollusca > Cephalopoda > Sepiida > Sepiolidae > Euprymna > Euprymna scolopes. The sequence continues at coordinate 38,977,611 of NC_136491.1, read as the reverse complement.
ACACACGCACCTACATATATACATATACGTGGAGATATAGATCTCCAGTAAGAAGTAGATGTACATATACATACATGCATATAAACGCACACATGTACCCATATACACGTATATACAATTATATAAATATACATATTTGTAAAAATATATAGACATATAGACACACACACACACACACACACACATATATATATATATATATATATATATATATATATATATATATATACATATATATATATATACAGACAAGTGTATATTTATACCAAGTGAAAAAAGTAGAGTTAGGATGAATAAATAATAATAAATAAATAAGTAAATATATGGGTGTAGTTAATAATGCGATGTTAGGTAGACGCATCGTTATGATCATATATATATGGGCTGGGCTCCTAACATGGTGCTTTGGACAGTGGTTATGTTTAACTTTATTTTCAGTGTTAAATGTGGATACAGGCATGCAAACACATACATACATATAAATTCAGATGTAGCTATACCTGTATACATACGTTCAGCCATGCATACCCATACATACACACATATATATAGACAATAACACCCAGATGTACGAAAACACATGCATGTGCACATATATCTATATATATATATATATATATATATATATATATATATATATATATATATAGACCCAATCATGCCCGCACATACGCATACATATACATATGAAGATACATGTATGGATATTCAATAAGATGCACATGTACATACACATACATACATATGTGCATACGCACACACGTACCTATATACACGCATATACAATTATATAAATATACATATTCATAAAAGTATAAATATACACACATATATATGCATATATATATATATATATATATATATATATATATATATATATATATATACATAGAGATGTATATATTTATACTAAGTAAAGTTAGTGTAGATAAATAAATAAACAAATAAAGGATAAATAAATAAGCGGATGTAGTTAATAATGCAAGGTTAGGTATATATATATATATATATATATATATATATATATATATATTTATATATATATATATATATATATATATATATATAAATAGAGGGAGAGTGATAGGGTGAGAAAGGGAGAAGATAAAGAATAAAAGAACGACAATATAAAAATATATACTAATGTATATAGATTTAATCGTTTATTCAATATGGAGATTACATCAATTAGGGGTTTAGGATAAGTAAACTCTTTATATTTAGGTATTTCGAAGCCTAATGCTTCTCATCAGAAGAGGGGAGATGTTAGGTAACATATATATATATATATATATATATATATATATATATATATATATATATATATATATACACTGTCAGGCATTTTCTGTTTAAGCATGATATTTTTATTCATGCAGATTCCGTATTTATTATTAAAGAGCCAGTTCTCCATTAATTATTATATTATACTCAATATATAATAGGGATCTCAAAAGTTTTTAAAAGTATTATTTGGGTGTCATCAGCATGAATCGAAACAAAAACATTTAGATTTTGCAACATTACTTGCTACCATCTGAATTAAAACAACATGCATATCAAAACTTTATAAATTAACTGACTTAAATGCATAAATATATATTTGTGCATGTGTGGATTATACACATTAAGTCGACTTACGTCTGCCAAGTACTAATTTTGCAGTTTTGACTCCCTAGCAGCTATTGGGAGGGTCTAAAAACCACATCGGGTTTGTTTCACGAGTCCAAATATCCCATATATCAAGTTTCAAGTTTGCAGGCAAAAATTTGACGGAGCAGTTTGATAGAGACCGTTCTGCACGCACGCACACGGAGATGAAGTCAAGTTAGTTTTCACAGGAACGTGTGAACTCAAAATATTTTCCAATGAATGAAAATCGTTTCAAATCCTAAAAAGTATTACATCTACAAATAAGTTTCCAGGCTTTATTCCTATGAGCACTTTTGTTGATACTGCAGTCCCCTTTTACGTAATCTCCTCCAGTCGCAATGCACTTGTTGTATTGTTCCAGCAACTTCTGGAAGGCCCCTCATCACAGTCCTTTTCATCTCCTTAACTGTCTCATAAGGATAGCATCTAAGGTTTTCCTTAAGCTTACAGAATAACCAAAGTTTGGACTATAGGGAGGGTAAAGAACTGCCTTGCTGCCCATCTTGGACAAATAGTCTCTGACAAAGATGGAGTTGTGGACTGGTGAATTTGTGCAAATTTTCCGCATCTACAGTAATCACAAATAATTGTGTGTGCAGTTCCCACACTGACATCAAACTGTGCACTTATTGTCTCTATAGGCCCACGACGGTCCTTATCCATGAAATTTTTAATTTGGCCAACTAAACCTATTGATTGCATTTTTGACATTCACCAGCTGTGACAATCAGGCTTTATTACAGAGTATTCCAAGTCCTGCTCTGGCTGTTTATTTGAGTCTGAAATGATAAACATTGGTCATTCATCTCAAAAGATGTACAGCAATAACATACTGCATTTTCAAGAGTCTCAACAATTTTAAATGCCTGTACAATAAAATCTCTCGTGGGTGCTTCTTCAGTAATTTCAGTTTCTTTTCCTTATTCAATTTTCCAAATTTCTTCTTTTTTTTTTTCATGTTTTTGGCTATTCTGTATTTTTGTTATAGTCTTGTCGCTTTCCCCATATCTTGCCCCAGAAATGTTTTGTTTCTCTCGTATCTGTTTTTATGTTTTTGTTCCTCTGTTTACATTTTCATAAAACTCACATTCCTTAAAATTGTTTTTGTTTTTATTGTTATTGAAGCAAGAAACAAAGAGGGAATTGGATAATCTAGTAGTCCGAGGGAAGAAACTAATAGGGTAGAAGGCTTTTCAGCATTTAGTGACCTCAACAGTGAAGGAGTTGATTTTTGATGCCTATCGGGTTTGTCAAGAGTATGTACGTCGAGGAGGCACAAGTACTCATCATCGTATCATATGAACCGAAGATTCTATTGTTAGCATTGGTTTCCCTGATACGTTTCTTGTTAGCATTCTTTCTAGAAAGACATTGGAGATTACTGGAGGGACCACATGAAGATTGCCAACATCGTAAATAAAAATGATTTTTGTGGAACAAACTAAATTCAAACTTGGGACACCAAGGTCGTCAGTCTAAGTCGTTAACCACTAGATCATCGTCACCTCCTGGTACAAGTACTGTGAGTTCCTCGGAGCACATTTGATTAAAATATTTATAAAATCAGCACTGGGATGCAAAATTGTGGTGATGGGACAGAGGTTAGAACTTGTCCGATAATGTGGGTCCTATTTGTTTTAAGACTCTTTTTTGGACATTGTGAGACTAATAGTAGATGCCCAAACCCAGGTGTGACAACAATACTTCATGCATGACGAATTGTGGCTGTGTAAAGAAGGCACGTTCTTTGCAGCAGCCTTGGCAATGTCCTCGATGTATTTGTTCCAATTTATGCTGCCTGTGAATGCTAAGCCAAGAACTTTTAAGAATGGGATTTCAGACAGGATGTTATTTGTCATAGCAATCAGTAGTCGAGAAGATTTTTTTCTTGTAATTGTTAAAGATAAGAAGCTGAGGATGAGTAGCATTAAATGTTACCATCCACTTATGGTCCCATTCCACTACCGATTGAAGATCGTTTTCTAGGGTTTCTACCATTGCTTTGGATATGTGCCCATTGTTTTTGTGTGTTTTACCCGATGTATTTTATAGAGCATGGTGTCTTCAGCAAATATACCCATCTCAGATACAATATATCAGGGAGGTCATTTATAAACGTCAGGAATAATAAAGGTCCTAGGATCGACCCCTTGAGCACATCTGCAATTATATTGTGTTGTTTAGATTAATAGTCATCAAGGATAACCTGGATGTTTTTCTTTTCTAGGAAGGACACAATTATATTACGTATTCATCCAGAAATACAATAAGATTTACTTATCGTAAGAAGCCATTTATACCAGATCTTGTCAAAGGCTTTGGATATATCAAGGTCTACAACTCTATCTTCACCTGCCTTATCCAGTTCATTGTATATGCATTCAGAGATTATGGTTAAAATATCCACAGCATTTCTTGAAGAGTTTGGAGAGGAGAGGAAGTAGCTCAGCGAACCATTCCTTAAATAATATGCCAGAGTTTTTATTATATCAGAAACATAAGAATGGATGATTTTCAGATCTACGAGTATGGCTTCTGTCTGCAAAGCGAAAGTTGGGAAGGAGTTCTAACAGAGTATGTACGCACATAGGCAAATGATCTAGCCGTGTGTTAGTTGACGTCACAGCGGGGAAGAAGAAAAGAAGAAAGATTATAAAAAGACAGAAATGGACGTAATAAATAATGAAAAACATAATAAATAATGACAAACGTAACAATGAAAAACATAATAAATGAAAAACATAATAAATAATAACAAACATTATAAATAAAGACAAACGTATTAAATAATGACAAAAATAATAAATAATGAAAGATATAATAAATGAAAAACATAATAAATAATAACAAACATAATAAATGACTAATGTAATAAATAATGACAAATATAATAAATAATGACGAATATAATAAATAATGACAAATAAAATAAATAATTAAAACATAATAAATAATAAAAATTTAATAAATAATGACAAATATAATAAATGATGAGAAACGTAATAAAAAACGAAAAAATAATAAACAATGACAAACGTAATAAATAATGAAAAATATAATAAATAATGACACACATAATCGACAATAACAAATATAATACATAATGACAAATATAATAAATACTGACGAATATAATACATAATGACGAGTATAATAAATAATGAAAACATAATAAATAATGAAAAATATATTAAATAATGTCAAACATAATAAATAATGACAATATGATAAATAATGAGAAACATAATAAATAATGAAAAATATAATAAATAATGACAAACATAAAAAATAATGACAAACATAATAAATAATGAACAAAAATCATAACAAACCTGATAAATAACAGCAAACGCAATAAATCATTACAAATGTAATAAATAATGACAAATATAATAAATAATGGTAAACATAATAAATAATGACAAACATGATAAATAATGAGACACATAATAACTAATTACAAACGTAATAAATAATGAAAAATATAATAAATAATGAGAAATATAATGAATAATAAAAAACATGGGAAATCATGACAAACATAATAAATAATGACAAACGTGATAAATAATGACAAACATAATAAATAATGAAAAACGTGATAAATAATGACAAATATGATAAATAATGACAAACATAATAAATAATGACAAATGCAATAAATAATGAGAAATACAATAAATAATGAAAAAAACATAAATAATGACAAACATAATAAATAATGACAAACGTAATAAATAAATAATTATAATGTAATAAATAATGCGAAATATAATAAATAATGACAAACATAATAAATAAATACAAATGCAATAAATAATGACAAATATAATTAATAATGACAAATGTAATCGATAATGAAAAATTTAATAAATAATTAGAAATATAATAAATAATGACAAACTTAATAAGTAATGAACAACATAATACGTAATAACGAACATATTAAATAATGAAAAACAAAATAAATAATGACAAAATTAATAAAAATAATGACAAACGTAATGAATAATGAAAAATATAATAAATAATGATAAACGTAATAAATAATGCCAAATATAATAAATAATGACAAACATAATAAATAATGAAAAACATAATAAATAATGATAAACGTAATAAAAATGACAAACGTAGTAAATAATGACAAACATAATAAATAATGACAAACGTAATAAATAATGAAAAATATAATAAATAATGACAAACGTAATATACAATGACAAACATGAGACATAATTACAAACATAATAAATAATGACAAACGTAATAAATAATGAGAAATATAATAAATAAGAAAAAACATAAGAAATAATGACAAACGTGATAAATAATTACAACTATGATAAAAAATGACAAACGTAATAAATAATGACAAACGTAATAAATAATGACAAATATAATACATAATGACAAACATAATACAGAATTACAAATATAATAAATAATGACAAACATAGTAAATAATGACAAACATAATAAATAATGCCAAATATAAAAATAATGATAAAAAATAAATAATAAAAAACATAATAAACAATGACAAATATAATAAATAATTAAACATAATAGATCACGACAAACATAATAAATAATGAACAACATAATAAATAGTAACAAACATAATAAATAATGAAATACATAATAAATTATGACAAACATAATATATAATGTAAAATATAATAAATAATGACAAACATTATAAATAATGAGGAATATAATAAATAATAAAAACAAAAGAAATAATAACAGACATAATAAATAATTAAAAATATAATATATAATGAGAAACATAATAAATAATGAGAAACATAATAAATAATGACAAACGTAATAAATAATGACAAATATAATAAATAATGAAAGATATAATAAATAATGACAAACAAAATAAATAATGACAAACATAATAAATCATGACAAACATAATACATAATGACAAACATAATAAATAAAGAAAAATATACTAAATACTGACAAACATAATAAATAATGACAAATATAATAAATAATGACAAACATAATAAATAATGACAAACATAATGAATAATGACAAACATAATAAATAATGAAAAATATATAGAATATTGACAAATATAATAAATCATAACAAACATAATAAACAATAACAAACATAATAAATAATGACAAACATAATAAATAATGACAAACATAATAAATAATGAAACATGTACAAAATAATGAGAAAAATAATAAATAATAAAAACATAATAAATAATGACAAACGTACAAAATAATGACAAATATAATAAATAACGACAAACATAATAAATAATGACAAATATAGTAAACAATGAAAAAAATAATAAATAATAAAAAACATAATAAATAATGACAAACATAATAAATAATTACACATATAATAAATAATTACAAATATCATAAATAATAACAAACATAATAAATAATGAAAAACATAATAAATAATTACAAATATAATAAATAATGAAAAACATAATAAATAATTACAAATATAATAAATAATGACAAACATAATAAATAATAACAAATATAATAAATAATGACAAACATAATAAATAATAACCAATATAATAAATAATGACAAACATAATACATAATTACAAATATAATAAATAATGACAAACATAATAAATAATGAAAACATAATAAATAATTACAAATATAATAAATAGTGACAAACATAATAAATAATTACAAATATAATAAATAATTACAAATATAATAAATAATGACAAACATAATAAATAATGACAAATATAATAAATAATGACAAACATATTAAATAATTACAAATATAATAAATAATGACAAACATAATAAATAATTACAAATATAATAAATAATTACAAATATGATAAATACTGACAAACATAATAAATAATGAAAATATAATAAATAATTACAAATATAATAAATAATGAAAAACATAATAAATAATTACAAATATAATAAATAATGACAAACATAATAAATAATAACAAATATAATAAATAATGACAAAAATTATAAATAATGACAAACATAATAAATAATTACAAATATAATAAATAATGACAAGCATAATAAATAATAACAAATATAATAAATAATGACAAACATAATAAATAATTACAAATATAATAAATAATGACAAGCATAATAAATAATAACAAACATAATAAATAATGACAAGCATAATAAATAATTACAAATATAATAAATAATGACAAGCATAATAAATAATAACAAATATAATAAATAATGACAAACATAATAAATAATGACAAATATAATAAATAATGACAAACATAATAAATAATAGCAAACATAATAAATAATGACAAACATAATAAATAATGACAAATATGATAAATAATGACAAACATAATAAATAATGACAAATATAATAAATAATGAAAAACATAATAAATAATTACAAATATAATAAATAATGACAAACATAATAAATAATAACAAATATAATAAATAATTACAAATATAATAAATAATAACAAACATAATAAATAATTACAAATATAATAAATAATAACAAATATAATAAATAATGACAAACATAATAAATAATAACGAATATAGTAAATAATGACAAACATAATAAATAATAACAAATATAATAAATAATGACAAACATAATAAATAATAGCAAATATAATAAATAATGACAAACATAATAAATAATAACAAACATAATAAATAATTACAAATATAATAAATAATTACAAATATAATAAATAATGACAAACATAATAAATAATTACAAATATAATAAATAATGAAAAACATAATAAATAATTACAAATATAATAAATAATGACAAACATAATAAATAATAACAAATATAATAAATAATGACAAACATAATAAATAATAACAAATATAATAAATAATAACTAATATAATAAATAATAACAAACATAATAAATAATGACAAACATAATAAATAATAACAAATATAATAAATAATAACAACCATAATAAATAATAACAAACATAATAAATAATTACAAATATAATAAATAATAACAAATATAATAAATAATGACAAACATAATAAATAATAACGAATATAATAAATAATAACAAATATAATAAATAATGACAAACATAATAAATAATAACAAATATAATAAATAATGACAAACATAATAAATAATTACAAATATAATAAATAATAACAAATATAATAAATAATGACAAACATAATAAATAATAACAAATATAATAAATAATAACAAATATAATAAATAATGACAAACATAATAAATAATTACAAATATAATAAATAATAACAAATATAATAAATAATGACAAACAATAAATAATAACGAATATAATAAATAATAACAAATATAATAAATAATGACAAACATAATAAATAATAACAAATATAATAAATAATGACGAACATAATAAATAATAACAAACATAATAAATAATTACAAATATAATAAATAATGACAAACATAATAAATAATGACAAATATAATAAATAATAACAAATATAATAAATAATAACAAACATAATAAATAATAACAAACATAATAAATAATTACAAATATAATAAATAATAACAAATATAATAAATAATGACAAACATAATAAATAATAACGAATATAATAAATAATAACAAATATAATAAATAATGACAAACATAATAAATAATAACAAATATAATAAATAATGACAAACATAATAAATAATGACAAACATAATAAATAATAACAAATATAATAAATAATGACAAACATAATAAATAATGACAAACATAATAAATAATAACAAATATAATATATAATGACGAATATAGTAAATAATGACAAAGTGATCAAATATTAATACTTTTAATCTGAATAATAATGAAGTTTTAAGATGAGTACACGTTTAAACTACAGTTTAGTGGCCTGAACAAAAGAGGATAAAAATTGTTTTATTTTTTTTTATTTTTGTTAAATATTAGTGAATCGGAAACTATTAGGAGTCAAAATATATTTAGTACTATGTTTGTAATCTTAAGAATATGCTTGAAATGTGTACGTATGAAAAAATAGTAACTAGAAAAAATCATGAAATCTTCATACAAACGGAGTTATCGATTATTTCAGCACATGTAGATATTTTAAGGATGTTCTTCATAAGATGACAAGCGTAATACTGAATAGACTTTAACTTGAAGTGGTTCCTCATTTACTAATATTTATATAAGAAAAAAAGATAAAACTATTTATCGCCTGTACACAATTTTTCATCGCATTGTGTTCAGGCCACTAAACTGCGATTTCACTGAGTACACTTTTTATTAATTTTTATAAATTATATATATATATATATATATATATATATATATATATATATATATATATATATATATGTGTATGTCTGTGTGTGTGTATATATATATATATATATATATATATATATATATATATATATATATATATATATATATATATATATATGAAATAATGAAATTCGTTTTTTAATGAATCCTTCGGCAAAAGCGTCTTAAAATCTTCCCATTTTTTCATTCTCCGTACAATTTATCTTTTTTTTTAATAATATTTTGAACTCACTCTTTTTTTCTTCTTCCCATTTGTGAATTATTTCACGGAATTCTGCCTTTTGGATACATCGAAATATATTCCAGTAACGCGATTCCTTTGGAGTTTTATTTGTGGATACGGAACTTTAACCGACTTTTCTTGGATTTTACCGTTATTGGATTTTCTACTCTTCACCCGGCCATCCATTCACATGAAATCATTTTTCTTTTTTCCCCCCATTCCTTCTGCTTCCCTATTTTTTAACTTTTACTTAGTAAGGTCTATTTCTTACTTGTAGTTTCACTAAATACTTTGCAAGCAAAATCCGATTCCGCATTTTGAAAATTCCTACCCTCTGATGAGAAGAAAAGTATTTCGTTCGAAGTCCGCAGATTAAGGACAATCCACTTAATTTGTGTTTCCTTTTTGAAAATTAAATATGCTTTTTAACTCTTCTTAAAGCGTTTTTAACATGTTTTTATTAATTCTTTGTTCTATATATACCACGTTAAAAAACGACCCTGGTGTCTAACTCTGTCCCGTGGGGAGGCATAGTAAATAGGTATATATATATATATATATATATATATATATATATATATATATATATATATATATATATATATATATATATACACACACACATATCTCCACCCAAACCTACCTGAATCTGCTACCCCCCACACACACAATACAACCTAATATATTTTAACCTTCAAAACTGAAATATTGTCATTAGCCGCCTTCCCCCTCTATTATCTCCTACCCCCAAACCTCCCTCCTTTTTCTTTCCCTCTCCCCCCCCATATTCCTCCTAAAGACAATTCTTCCATATACTAACCAACAATTTCTGTAAGGTCTGACGAGACTGTTAGATCGTAAACACGGTCCAACATCCGATACATATGTAATCAAACAGATAAAACAGTAGCAAAAAAAAAAATAAAACACATATTTGCTCTGCAATAGTATTGAGCACTCTCTTCAGTTTTTTACTAATAACCAGTTTTACCAAATATATATATATATATATATATATATATATATATATATATATATATATATATATATCCGCTGACTAACACACGTTGTGTCCAGTTTCAGTCACGAAGGAGATGAAGACAAAGAATAGGAAATAACTCCAACTTTCTTGTTCTTTGTAGCAACATTTATTTCCTCATTTGTACAGCTGTGACGTCACCCACATGACAGAATGTTCTCCACGTTTCTCATGAGATCTCAAACGTTATTTCGTTTCTTTGTGATCGTCTATTTCTCTTTTATATAGTCCTTTCCCCCCCGCCCCACCGGTGATATCACTTTGCATACATGCACATCCGTACTATGTTATATATAGATATAAAAATATATACTAGCAGGCCACCCGGCGTTGCTCAGTCATAAAATATGCATAAATATTACATTTTAATCAATGCGGAATTCTTATTTATTATAAACAGAAATAGGCAAGTATTAAACATAATGCAAAATTCTTTTAAAAAAAAATGAAGTAAAAAATAAATTAAATAAGACATTTGCATGCGAATATTTTTTCTAAACAGTTTACTTCTTGTAAGTAAAAAAATATATACTTAGGCTGAGATCAAAACCCAAACATAAAGACAGTGAGTCAAGTACGATAACCATTAGACCAACTTGCCACGTTCTTTAAAAAGTGTTTTCAAACCTACTAATTCTTAACATAAGCAATCTGTTATGTGAACGATTCGTGAAGGCGTAGTCATGAAACAGCTGACAAACAGATAAAAACCCGATGTACTCCACGTACCAATTGTTCAATTTTTACACCTCAGCAGCCCTTTTTACCGGATAAAAACTGATTAAAAAGTTGGGACATGTTTGAACACCCTATATACCAAATTTTAAGTAGGTAGATCAAAAATTCGTTGAGTATATAGATTGAGAAGTGTCCTCACACACACACACACACACACACACACACACTTTTATAGATATATAGATAAATACAACTATGGTCAAAATTGTGGAGCACCAATAAAGATCGAAATTATGATTCAAACTTATATATTTCAAGATTAAGAATAGTGGAGTAAACATTAATGAATCTATTTTAACAACAATCTATATTTGGCATGTCCTTCTTTTGCCTTTATAACAGCTTTTAATCGTTTTTGCATATTATTGACCAAATTGTTGCAAGTGGTAGTGTCTATTTTCTGCCACTCTTCATGAAGTTTGACCTCTAATTCTTTTTTGGATGAACATTTGTGCATTCTCACTCTTTTCCCTAGATTAGACCACAAAATTTCAATGGGATTTAAATCTGGGAATCACAATTAACTTCATCACTGCAATCCTTTTTTTCTCAAACCAACTCACTGAAACTTTTTACATATGGCATGGGACATTGTCTTGTTGGAAGATTACATCAATTGGAATTTTATTATTAAATGTTTTAGTCAAAGAGATTTACAGCATGTAAATATAAATTTCTGCCTTCATATGTGTACAACAACTGAAAAAGCCATGTGGGCCCAAACCATTGCGTTTCCTTTTCCAAATTTGACAGTTGGAACCACACAATCAGGATGAAATGCCTCTCCTTCCCTACAGCGAATATAAACTGTTCCAGAGGTGGCAAAAATCTGACGAAAAAAAATGAGAATTTGCTACAACTTTTGAATAGATATTATGGTTGGGTATTCACATAAAAAAATTTTATTGTTCCTTTCAAAGTTTAGGAAATAGAACTTGTTAACTTACCTAAACGTTACTTTCGTCAGACTAAACAATTTTGGCCCAATCATCAGGTGTCCAATTTTCATGTTGTTTTTTGTTTGTTTGTTTTTGTTTTTTTGTTTTTTGCAAATTCCAGTTGTATTTTTTGTTAGCCTGAAACAAGTATGGCTTCTTCTTTGCTTTGCATCCTTTTAATCCCGCTTCTAATAACCTTCTTCTCACTGTTCGAACTGATATATTTTGTTTGCATCATCCCTAAGTTCAGCAGCAAGCTGAAGAACTTTTCTTCCTATTTGCAAGGGATGTTCTTTTCAAAAATCTGTCTTCTCTGGCAGTTGTAGACTTTTTGTGGCATTGTCCTTTTGTTTTGTTTTTTAAAGACTTTGTTTCCTTGTACCTTTTAATCGTTGTTAGAACTCCCTTCCTTGAACATTCCGCTTTCCTGGGAATTTCTACTTGAGAATGTCCTTCCCCAGATAAAGCAACAATTTGTACCCTTTTTAATCTCTGAAAGCTGTTTCTTTGGATGCATCTTCAATTAAATATACTATTATAGAATTGGCAGGAATCAAATATTACCTGAAAAATAAGAAACAACTTTTAGTATGACAATAAATCATTTTGAATATTAGAATGAATTTAGTTTGAAACTCAGCCAAAACTCTTGAAAGATGCTTTAAAGCAAACAAATACTACAATCTACTGTTAAATATTTTACATTTGCTCTCAACTGTTCACTTTACAATTCTTAACCTTTACATGTGTAGGTTTAAACTATTACCTAAAGTTTTTTTATAGGTGCTCCATAAGTTTGACCATGGCTGTATATATGCGTGTGCATGCGCGTGCGCGTTTTGCATGTGCGCATGCGTGTTAAATTTAAATATTTTAGTTTTTCACGTTTCATATACAATGCAAGGGAGATAATTCGAAATTACTTTTATGAGAGTTATTTTCCTTGGATTGATTCTATACTTTTATAAAAAATACTGATACCCTATTATTTATTTTCTTCGCCACAAAATAGAATATTGTTTTCTTTTCTTTTTTTTATGTTAAAAAAAAATCAACTCCCCACAACTCTAGATGAGGACAAACATAGCGATTAGCTTGATTTCTATATATATATAACATTTATTTGTTAACAAATAAATGTTATCAAAGGAAAGATAAGTTACTTTTCTACCTAATTGGATAAGTTTTCAGTGTTTTTATTAAATGTAAAATATTTATTCGGTTCGAAAATCATACAGTGTTTATCGATATATTTGAAAAAAAATGGCGGCGAAGTCTTTGTTGAGTACGTTAAGTTTGGGAAAATGATTTCAAACTAGAAAATTATACAAAATACTGTTAGAAACGCACTCAATATATGTCAGCTTATGTCACGGTAACATATATATTATCATATACTTGTTCTTTCACAATTCTTTCGAATCTATGTGTATAGTAAAACAAACCTCCCGATTGTTCATCGCTTTTGCAATCGTCGTTATAGTGTTAAAGGGGGATAATTCCATTTTACTAAGTTTTGTTTTTGATACGAGAATATTTGTTATGTCCGAAAACCTAATAAAAGTCGTCGTTTTAAAGGAAAATGTTAAGGTGGAGACGGGTAGTTCTTTTTTGGCACGCTTAGCACGCTAAAAAAGTGCGCCACGCGCCAAATTCCATTCCGTCATAATTACAACATTCTACAGAAAAAAAAACTTATTTTTATCTCGCGAATAAGCATAAAATTATATATTAAAAACCGCGTTTATTATTTTTAAAATCCAACAACGGAGTTGAAGTCAATGTTTTTTATTGTAAAACAAAACTAATTTTTTTGATAAATCTCTGTTTGGTGTACTGATGAATTATTTTTTCTAAAGATTAAAATTGAATAAAGTTTATTTTTACAAGAATGTTCAGTCATATTTACCTAGCGAATAAGCATAAATTTATATATGAAAAACCGCGTTTATTATTTTTTAAAAATCAAAATTATGCACCGGGTATGAAGTTGGCTTCTTTTTTTCTTAAACGAAACTGACTTTGTTTGATAAAATTGTGTTTGGTGTACTGTATTATTTTTTTCTAAAGAATAAAATTGAATAAAGTTTATTTTTACAAGAATGTTTAGAATAAGCATAAAAATATATACGAAAAAAAAATGAAATGTTTAGAATAAGCAAAAATATATATACGAAAAAAAACGCGTTTATTATTTTTTTTTTTTTTTTTTAAATCAAAATTAAGCACCGGGTATGAAGTCAGTTTCGTTTAAGAAAAAAAACAAAAACGCCACAACACACCCGGCCCCGTCCCTCCATGGAAAAACGGTTAATTAAACTGCAGAAGCACCTGTTAAACTACACAAGTTCTATATTTGAATACCTCCCCCCCACCCCCACCCAAAAAAAGAACGAAAAACATAAAATATGCTTTTTCGTTAAATTTTTTTTTTTTTTTAGATCAATTAAAAGGGGTTAATACCATGCAAACCGTAAATATGCGACGGATTTGATTATCAGATTTGTGGCCAGCAACATCGAATATCCCTATAAAAAAAAAAAAAACAACAAATTAGTGGTCAGTGTTCTGTTGTAGCGAAAGGTAATATTTACCTTTTCATTTATTTTAATAAATATTACTCTATATACCGTTTTTAATTTGTGGTCTTTTCTTTACGTCTTTCCTTTCGCTCAAGATTTCTTGGAATTTACCACATTCCCCTCCAATAAATCTTACTTTCTTTTGCGCCAACGACGGTGGTGGACTGGTGGGGAGGGGTGTATTCCTGTTACATGTGCCATATTTAGCTTCTTTTGGCGTTCTTTCGTTATTGGAAAACAAGATGGCCGCCATTAAAAATGATAAGGATTACGTTGGATACTGAATGTCTTCAAATATTGATAACTGCGTATTTGCGCAAAAACATAAATGCGATATTCGTTCTCAGCGTATCCGAAAACTTTTAAAAGTCGACAAATTAGAGGTGAACGCCGAGGGGTCGGTAAACTAAAAATTTACCCCCCCCCCAAAAAAAAAACTATAAAAACAAAACAAAACAAAAAAACTACTTGATGAAATTAAGCGAAAAAAATTTTTCAGAAAACTTCATTCCATAACGGATACGTACAATATAACCTTTTTTCGATATTTCCATTTTTTTTAATGTTTGATTGACCTGTACAAGTACCCTTTTTCGATGAGGGTGAAAAAAGCGAGCAATAAATCGGTGGACAAGGACATACAACTCTAATGCAAGTGGAAACTATAACAAAATACAATACACATGTATATAATCAAAAAATATTATAAATAACACCGTAAGGCGGGATAAGCACCGTAACCAGGGGCCGGAAAAGCATCGTATATTCCACATTGTAAGCTAAAAAAAAAAAAAGTATCCAGGCGTATCCCGGACTTCAACTGTACAATATAAGAAGTTTTTTTTTATTTTATTTTATTTATTGCTATAAATGCCAATCTGAATAAACGCCAAAAATTCTTTTACATAAAAAAATGTCACTGAGTTACCTCCCCGCTTTACACGAGTTGCTAATATCAACAAACTCGTTTGCCAATAACAACATTCAAGTTTCCAACTAAATACAAAACAGAAACATTTTTTTTTTTAATCCGAAAAGAAAAAAAAAACGAAAAAGATGCAA
This sequence comes from Euprymna scolopes, assembly GCF_053919585.1. Classification (NCBI taxonomy): domain Eukaryota; kingdom Metazoa; phylum Mollusca; class Cephalopoda; order Sepiida; family Sepiolidae; genus Euprymna; species Euprymna scolopes. Next base: position 38,961,033 of record NC_136491.1, on the reverse strand, counting down.
ACACAGAAACCCAAATCGACGCGTAAAAATTCCAAGGATGGAAATGCGATTTGCAATAAGTGTCAATATGATAGCAGAGATGAAAGGTTAGAAAATCTTCGAGAAAAAAATATGATTTTTTTTTACAAAAAAAAAGGGGGGGGTCTTGTTAAAAAATAGTCGACAGATCGATTTTATTAAATATGTTGTTTTAATCAAAAGCAACAGTACCTACTGAATTGTCATGTCGAAAATAGTAATATGTCCAAAGATTACGAAAATTCATCAAGTAGAAAATTATTTATAATTAAAAATAATTTTCACGGAAAATTGGGGGAAATTGCATTTTCTCCAGATGTAAACGCTTTGAGGATTGCAAATACACGGAACATACTTGTCGCCCTTTTCGACACTTTAATGGCGGGCTTTTTTTAAGACCATAGCGATTGAGTTTTTTTAGAAAACACAATAGCAATTTTTCTATTTGATGGGTTTTCGTAATTTTGGGGTCACTATTTTCGATATGACAATTAAATACTGTTGTTTTCGCTTAAAACGACATTTTATTTTTAATCCATCTGTCGACTTTATTTTAACAAGCACAAAAAGTATGCACGCACGCACACACACACACACACACACACAGACGCCAAGAGAAAATATATAGTTAATAAATAATGACATCTGGCGACATTATCATGTTGACACACTGGTTTTTGTATTAGAACAGCAAAGTTAAGAGATGTTGAGCCTAGTCTGTAGCAGATGGGTGATGATTTATTTGGGAATACTAGGCGCTGTATGTAGGAAGATGTTTACTGCAAAATTCTAACGTCATCATCTCCCCTGGTCAGGATATGCATGCGACTAGGGAGTGAATTTCATATTTCCGAGAAACTTCTTTCTTTGGAGGAAGCCAGGTCAACCTGTCTAGAGAAAATGTCTCTGTGTTTTATTTTGTTACGCCTTCCCCCTTCTTCCCAATATATTTGTTCTTTAACTTTTGTTATTTTTCTAGTTGATATTGAGATTCTACGTTTTTTGGCGATTACATGTAAAAAAATCTTGACGATAAAAATGGGGGATCACTGGAATTATAATTTTACTATTGGGCTATCAGGCAGTAATGGTCACTCACTTTCGAACCAGGTAGCGTTTTTAAGAAATATAACCATCATATTATTTTATATGGGAGATAAAGTGTGTGTGTGTGTGTGTGTGTGTGTGTGTGTGTGTGTGTGTGTGTGTGTGTGTGTGTGTGTGTGTACTTGGAGGGGGATGTAACAAACCTTGGGCATGTTTCATGCTGAAAAGAATCAACATGTAATGAAAAATAATTACTTTCCTTCACTTAAAAAATGAAATATTATGATAAAACTGGAGTCTTCATCCAACGCTAATTTATAATTGTAAATAATTGATGCTACCGATCAAACTTTAATATAACAGGTACTTGTTTAGTTTAACCACGACATTAAAAAATGAAATTTTTTTTTTTAAATTATATTGTACGTACCCATTATGGAATTAAGCTCTTATAAAAAATTTTCACTTAATTTGTTCAAGTAGTTTTTATTTATTTATTTTTTTTACGGCAGAAAAACAATATGTTATGACCGCAAGCAGAAGCAGCCATGTTTGGATTTTTAGACCACAAGGAAAGGAGGGGGGGCGCACCACAGGGAGATAACTCAGTCTTTCACATGCGAGCATTGTTGGACAATGAAAAAGCGACACGTTATAAGACACTCCCTTCCCCATGTTAAATAATAGCTTCTAAATAATTAAGTTGGAACATGACGTCAACAAGACTCCGAAAGAAACTCCTCCCCATTCCCCAGTAAAAACCCATTTAAACATCCCTCTCCCTCCTCCTCAGCCAATCGCCCAGACAAATATACCCCCACAAAAAGAAAAAAAGAAGACACTACATCCTTGCCGCATCACTGCGAATGTTATAACCAGAGCAAAGGGCAATAAGCTGAGTGATTTGAGAAAAATATTCGATTTTACCACAGTAAACGGCATCTGTGTCAAAGCTCCCATGAAGTTCCCAAGAATTTCACCAGAATACTAACCGTCATCAGAAGCAGAGATGAAGCGAAAGAAGTCTGGTGAATGCTGGAGGAAGCTAATATAATATTTGATATTTCACCTCCACCATGTTTATCACTAAAGACCCTATTTTACGAACTTCTGGTTTTGGGAGGATCCCTGTTCGAATTCATCCCTCATTATATATGGCTGCTAAACTAACATTCCTTTTGGACGCCGGTGGTGTGTCCCATAGCGGCCTTATAAAAACTGTTTTAACTGAATATTCCATGGGATGTGCCATTGACATCCTGACCCCTACATGTTCGTTCACTAAGTTATCAAAGTGGCACTCAGATTAGTAAGCTAGAATGTTCGGGGGTTGAGGGTTGCCTCTTGTAAACTTCGAGTTGCACTCGACCTTCAACGCTTTGGTGTGAATATTTGTTGCCTACAGGTGACTCACTTTATTCCATCGGCTTATCACAGTGGGTTGGATAAACTTTCAGCTCTACTCAGCACATTTTGATATTTATTCGAGTGGCGTCTCCTGGCTAGTTAAGCGAACTTTGAACGTGTTATGTGACCCAGTATTTGTAAATTGTGAGGGAAGGCTTTTAGAGGATACCATAAAAGATGTGGTATTTCGATTTATTTGGGGTTCATGCACATAATAGCTCTTTCTTTCAGCAGATCGAGCCTTTCATGAATACATCTCAGCAGTTAATTTTAGCGGGAGACTGGAATGCAGTCTTGGATCCTAATTTAGATCACAAGGATAACGTTTCAAGGGCAACTAACCGAAATCTGAATGTTAAACCATTTCGGGATTTTATCGATAAGTTTGATCTTGTTGATAAGTACTGGAATGAAAAAAAAACAGGATTTAGTATGGACTTAGACAAGTAGCCACGGCTCAGATCCGATGCAACTTTTGAGTTATATCGATCGGTTTTTAGTTAGGTGAGTTGACATAGGATTTTTAGATTGTCCAAGTTTTCATAATATAGTTTATTTGGTCACAAGTTCGTTCAGGTTTGGTTAAACTTAGATAGCATTAAACCTGGGATGGCTGGGTACTGGAAGTTCAACACATCGTTGTTCGACTTGAAGGACTTCCGGGATCAGCTTTTACTAATCATACAACAGGAACTGATGGGAACCATAATTGGTAGAGTCATTTGAAAAAAGTAATTAGGTCCTTCATAGCTGATTATAGTCGCCAACTCAGTCTTAGCTCTAGGGCAGAGAAAGTGACACTAGAGAAGAATTAGATCGGGCAGTGGAGGAGGGAGCTAGCAGTAGTTTTACTATAATTAAGGCAGAACTAGACTTCTTCGATAATAAGGAGGATCAGGGAATTTTAGTTAGGGCTATGTTAAAGAGAGTGCCAAACAAGGCAACAAATATGGCTGCTTCATTGCGTGCAGAGGAACGTTGATGGTCTACTAATTGACACATTGCCATTGTCACATAGCCAGACGGATGTACCGTGACTATAAACGACGGAATTTTGGAGGGTTTTTTATATCATTTTAAGGATCTCTTTACCAGAGAGCCAGCTGTGACTGGCTCAGTTCAACACCTATTTAGCCGAATTTTCTCACCTCTAGGCGACCAAAGCGGCTAGGTGCGAAGGTTGTATAAAGGAGGAAGAAGCCCTGGAGGCTCTGAAACAGATCAGGCTGGACAGAACTGGTCTCAATGGTCTTACTAATTATATTTAAGGTTGTCGCCCATTGTTATTCCCTTGCTGACCATAATATTTAACTCCTGGTTTAAGAATAGGTGCATTCCTTAGTATTTTATCAAGGGTATCATTAAATTGCTACGCAAGGATAAAAATGGAGGGAGTGGTATAGGTAATTTTTGGCCTGTAACAATGCTAAACGGAGTTAAATATTTTGGCCAAGATCTTAGCAAACCGTTTGCAACTTGTCTTGCATCGCCTTATAAATCCTAAACAGACGTGTGCAGTTATGGGCCGGACAATTCAGAATAACTTGCATATGATATGTTTGATCATAGGAAAAGTCAACACTGAAGCCATGCTGATCAATTTAGATCAATCCAAAGCGTTTGATAAGTCGATCATTGTTACCTAGAGGTTGTTCTTTCTTCAGCTGGATTTGGTCCTCAGTTTCGCTCCTGAATTCGCCTCCTGCATGCAAAATCTGGTGCGCTGGTATAGGTGAATGGTGTGAGGTTCAATTTGACCTTTGAATTTGTTCAGATCAATTTGTCAGGGTTGTCCGCTCTTACTGATGCTTTATGTGCTTGCATTTAGAGTCTCCTTTGCAGACTTATGGTGAATCTGGTCCTTTGCAGTATTACTCTGCCATGTGCTTGCACTACGAGTAAGTACTCTCTCTATGTCTACAATGTAATTGTGCTTGTAACGAGCAGTGCTGAGACTAGAGTCGTCGCTATGGGAATAGGATGGCATGAACAGATGACAGGCCAAAATCAACTGCAATGTCTGTGCTTGCACATTGGTGTTTGGAGAAATATACCCCTTCAGGGGCCATTTAACTGGACAGATGGGCATTGCAAGATACTCGGCGTCTGGTTTGGTCTCAACCTCCAGTTGGAGAAAAATTGGTTGTAAGTATTGGAAGCGGTTCGGGCCACCACACATTTGTGGTCCTTGAGAAATTTAATTTTAAAGGGCCGAGCGGATATTCACACATTTATCCTCATATTCTCTACTGTCTATCAATACTTTCACTCCCGAAAACCACACTACGACAACTAGCGAGTGCTCTTTTCAATTTTTTATGCCGTGGAAAGAAAGCTATGGTCAGTAGGGAGATCTGTTACCAGCATCCATTGGAAGACAGTCTGGGTATGCCAAGCATTGATATCCAGAGACATACACTTCACATAACTTTCTTAGACCAAATGTGTACACCATGTGAGGGAGACGGTGAATTCTGGAAAGAAGACACCATGAAACCTTTCCAGCTTTGAAAAGTGTGTGGGGGGGGGACACTGGTTGCCTCAAAACGAGTGCTCCTTTTATTGCGATTGTTGACAGTCCTTAAAGCTACTTTTATGGGTGAAAGAAAGCCTCTCTGACATCGGAGTGTTGTCCTATAGGGCGCTATACAGGGTTATAGTGAGGGGATCTCTTCAAGATGATAGGATTGAGAGGCTCAGTTTTATGAATGCAGAGCGTCATTCAGTATGGCCTTAGGTGCCTGGCATGAAGTGCTTCGATAATTATGAGGCTTCACTCACCTGGCTGATAATAAGTTGAAGGCTTCACGGTTCATATGTTGAGTGGACAGTTCTTTGTTTTGGAGTCGGTTTTAACATGCTGAAATTGGGCACCAACCATGAGAAAAGAGGAACACTGTGTTTTTCTCTGCTTGCTAGCAGTTATGAGAGGCGCGATTTGGTCAACGCGGCAGAAGGAAGTTTACAGAGATGAGACCTTCACTTCTCCCCAGCGTGTTCTCATTTTCAAGTACTACTTGAAAATGTGTATTAGGCTGGAGAAGGTGAAACTCTTTCCGGCAAATTTCAACGAAAGGTGGGCAAAAGTTTCAGTGTCGAGTGAATGGTGCTGATCTCGATTGGTATTTGGACATAACTTGGGTTCAAAATTTTGGTTAGTTGGACTGAACATAGTCAAGCCATTGAAGCAGTTAGTTTTGGGTATTTTTCTTTCTTTTTTTTTTAACTTAGTTAGAGTATGAATGACGTCATTTGGCCCCTTTTTATTCCCCCCCTCTTTTTTTTTTTCGATAATCTCCACTCCCTTCCCCAATTAGGTGACAGATTTGCTGGTTTGTCAATGATGTAGGCCCACTTTCGAGGTGTTTGAATAAAGTTTATTTTAGGAAACCTGCCTCATTTTTTCGACTGGCAAACTCCTTATCTGCTACATTTCCTAGTGAGTGGATGGGGGGGGGGTCTTAAATTAACACACTTGTTTGCATTGTATATATTATCCATTTGTTTTTTTTACTTCCCAACTTCCCACATCATGTATATATATTGTCTTTTTTGGTTTTTTAAATAGCTGATTCACAGAGCGATTGTGGTATTTTGGTGAAAGGCTAGTTTAAGTTAACTAATGTTAAAATAGGTCGTGTTTATCCTCCTTCCCCTCATTTTTTTTGGCCTTGTGCCAAATTTTATATTTATTGTAAATATTTATAAATAAATACTAGTTGTATCCCACCACATCTTGCTGTGGCTCAGTTGTTAAAATGTAACACAAAAAACAAAAAAGACAAAATGTATGTTTTTTTATGTTTAGATTCTCAATATTTGTGGATACACAATATTTTGAAGTGTTCCTTTTTTTGTGTAGATGTAGAGATCGTCTGATTTTTCGACTGTAGAACATATAACATATACTTGTCCATGTGAAAAGCAATCAGGGTGTAGATGTAAGTCACACAAATGTCAGAATTGTCCCTGAGCTTTGTTAATGGTTATTATAAAAGCCAAGTGAATTGTGAAGTGCAATATCTTAAATTGAAATAGTATATCCATTTAAATCATTCAATGCATGTTCACTGCCCGTTCTTCCTGAGATTGACAGAGGGGAAATATGAGGGTTTAATTTTACTATACATGTGTATGTGAGCACGCACTGGAAAATCTTGTAAAGTAAAAAATTTAGCCGATTTTCTTTTTTGTATGAAAGTATAGTATTTTATCAAAGATAAATCGATAGAAAAATTGAATAGAAAACTGTTTAAAGAATAAACAAACAAAGTAAGTTGGAGACTGATGATAATTCAAAAGGAAGAAATAAAATATAATTAATGATAATATTCGTAAACATTTTGTGCTTCTTTGTTATCGAAGCGAAATTCAGAAATCGAAATATTGATTTTCAAGTGAAACCAAAAGTGTCTACTGAACTGCCATGTCACAGTAATGAAAATATCCAAAATTTACGAAAAACGATAAGGTAGAAATTAATTATTAAAGAAAATGGTTTTCAAAGTGATTAGAAATTTTACCTACTTCCCTTGTGTTTACGTCACATCACGTGACAAAACAAACATAGCCGAAATCATTTTTTCATGTAACCATGGAAAACCGAAATAACTGTGACATGACAATTAAGTAGATAACATATTTTATTGCTGCAATTGACAAAAAATGTAAGTAGTTATCATGGTTTTTTAAATTAAATATCAACTTTTCGGCCGGCTGATTTCACTATAATAATGAAGAAGCACCTTTTTTTTTTTTGCTGACCTGTACAATGAACACCTCGAATATATTTTCTGGCACTCTTGCAGAATTTGACCCAGATCCTCGGGATTTTTCGTCAATTATAGTTCAGGCTCAACCAGCAGTCACCAGATTAAGCCAAGCAAAGTAACAGATACAGACGAATTTCAAAACAATCAAATTGGAAAAAAATAGAAATACAATAAATAAAAAAAATAAAAAAAGCCTACTGTAAATTTACTGAATATATATATATATATATATATATATATATATATATATATATATATATATATATATATTCCTCAAGAAAAGTTGCATTTTGTATTGTTTACTTTTTTTTTTTTTGTAATTTTTATCAACAAAAGTTGTTGTTTTTTTTCCAAGAAAAGATTAATTTTTTTACCGTAAATTGTTAGGTGAAAGTTTTTTTTCAATAAAACTTACATTTTTTTTTTGTTTTTTTTTAAAAAGAAAATTGGCAATAAACGTTTCTTTTTGTTTTTTTGGTTTTTTTTTGCAAACAGAATTTTGTTTATAAGAAAAGATGAATGCTTTTTATGAAAACCGTAAATTGTTAGGTGAAAGTACAGAAAAGTGTGTATTTTTTTTCAAGAAAATGGACAAATTATTTTTGTCAACAGATGTTAAAAAATATACACAAAAATTACCATCACCCCCAACCATCCAAGAAATGATTAAAAAAATTAGATTTTTATGCGAAAAAACAAAAAAAAAAAAGAAAATGTCGATTTAGTGTTTCAACATTTGAACAATGCTCGGCTTAATCTGGTGATTGCTGGTGGAGCCCTAACCATAATTGATGGAAAATCCCGAGGATTCAGGCCAAATTCTGTAAGAGTTCTATTCTTTTTAATTTTGTCTTTTTCCAATTTTTTGAGTGGATTATCAGCGATTGCAAACTAACAAATTTAACCAAAATGCACAAAATTCAATAATTAAAGATTTCTAATACAAAATCCTAGTAAATCGATCCCCCTTATTGGAAACACTCAATGGAAATTCGAAACCAAATTATCACCAGTATGTTTGGGAGAGGTTCTTTTCGTTTTTTTTTTCTTTAATATTTTCAACAGATTATTATTGATTTGACACTCAGCTACCAGATTCTGCAATTTTTTTTTTTAAATGCCAAAAATTCAATATTTAAGGATTTTTAGGGGTCGCTCAGTTTCTTATATAATGTAAGAAGTTTGTGGTAGTTTCACGATGAAACTTGTTAAAACTTTGTGTATTAATGTTATTTTTTAATAAAAATACTATCTAGGTTTGGATATAAATTCCTAAACTCATTTCTCTAGAAGTGTAAGCCATGTTTAGTTTCAGAAACGTGTCAGATGGTTCGTTGTTCTAAACAAATCTTGAGAGGTGACTTGTTTGCAGTAGACAGTTCTACAGAGCAAAATATTCTTATCGTGTCGAGACGGAAAAAAACATGCGAAATTGCTCCAGAAAAGGTTTAATATTTATGAAGCAATTCTGGTTTCTGATTGGTTCGTGGCAGAACGTGATTTAATTCGATTCGTCAGTTCCTAGCAGCATCGTTTATAAATCGTCCGACTGTGTGGGATCATACCCCATTACTGCGTCTGATGGGGATGTGTCTCCTAGCGGCTTCAGTTGCAGGGAGACAGGGTAGTACACATCAAAGATTCATCACTTGACACTCAGCCTGACAGGTGAGGGGCCGGGAACCGGCCCAGCACCTGTCGGACTGAGGTACACTGCCTGGGTAATATCTAGGAGGTCAACCCTCCCAGGCCTTGCCACCGAGCTTTCCGGTGGGGCAAGTTTATTGCTTGCTGCCTGAAGCGCCCCAACCGGGGAATGCCGACGGAGTTACTCAGGCAATTTTTAAAATTGCAGGAGTGCCCCTTCTTTAGGGGAGCCTGCGGGGTTCCCACTTTCCGGCCTTGTGCCACATTTTGCCAATGTGGGCGGTAATTAAATAACTACCCCATTACAAGTCCAAAATATTACAACAATTTCACTCTAAATAATTTAGGTGGCTGAAATAGGCATCTCATTAGTCACTGAACAAATATATATCAAATCCCATGTGAATCTTTAATTTCCTGAATAGCAAAAACATGATCAAAAATGGTCGCTTTGCTGTTGATATCCATTTTCAATGAATATTTGACAGGAAAGTGTACATGTGGTTAATTTAAATTAAATTTTTATCACATGATTACATTTTCAATAATCACATGATTAAATTTTACCCATTTAAAATTTGTAAAACATTTCTAATCTACCCATATTGTAATCATATCCTGTTTACATTAAGGAAAAGTTCCTTTTAGTAATGTCACGTGACTGGTGAATCACCCGCGGGCAGTGATATTTCCCCAAATAAAAAAAATGGCAACATCGTTACAAAGAAAACAACATAATTTATTAAATAAAAATTAAGCATATTGTTATAATTAAAAAGAGATATATAAAAACATGCATGGGTACGATGAAAATACTATACCAAAATGTCGAAGCAATCGGTCCAGTGGTTATTTAGATTATTGATTACAAACAAATATACATTTTACATTTTTATTTATATAGATTAACATTACGTCGAGTGGGGGTACTCAGTTTCTAATGCAACATTATAGTAAATCGATCACCCAGTTTAGAATCATTTTTTGTGAAAATTGCAATGTGTACGCTTTAAAACAAACATGGCAACCAGTGAAAAAAATGGAATACAGACCCGAATACCCTAAAAATCAACTTTATAAAGGTAAGTCTTTAGTTGGTACTCTAGCACACGTTGACCATTAATTATTACCTTTAGGAAAAAATGAAACTTCCCTTATATAAAATCGGCATGTGTGTTCTCGTCGAGTGGTTTTAATATGGGGGATCGATTAGAAAGTGTGCACCAAGTATACTAAAGGGTTTTCCTGTTAATTGAAAAATTGTAAATGTTGGGTGACAAAACTTGAAGAATGCATATTAAAAAAACAAAATTCGAAAAAAAAAAATTGTCCGAGCAAAACCATTGAAAATATCGGGTGACAAAGCAATATTTACATAAAATAATTGGAAAAGGGCAAATTTCAAGCAAATTTTTTTTTAAAAGGGAAAATTCACGAAATTTGGCTAAAAAACATCAAGTGATTTTAAAATGGGTGATCGATTTACTACAGCATTGCATTAGAAACTGAGCACCCCACAAATATTTAAATATTGACGTTTTTCATTTTTTTTTTTTTTTTTTTTGATAATCTGGTAGATTAGTGTCCATTCAATAATAATCCGTCAAAAAAATTTTAAAAAAGACGAAAAATAAAAAAAATTATAGGGAAGATACAGCTCATACAAGTGAACCTTGAAAACTCCTTCAATTTTAATCTGTTGATCTTCCTTTTCAACGCAGACTGATCTGGTATCAGCGTTACGAAGATTACGTTTCAGCAAGTGAAGACAGATACGAAAAGGTAAGTGGATGCCTTTCTTCAAAGGGACATAACTCTGTCCTTTTTAAATTTAATTATTTATTGGTTCGGTTGGTTGGTTGGTTGGTTGGTTGGTTGTTTTTGTTTTACGGCATATCAACCCTTTTCGGGTTATTTAATGCCGAATCCAAAGATTTTGGAGAAAAATTTTTTTTAAATAGAATATATTTGTTATTTTCACGTCGGTTTCTATTTAACCCATAGTTGGGATCCTAACAGGTACTGCCACTCCGGGTCAGAGTGGACCTGGGAGCAATGGTAATTAAAGGGTGGCTCCACACTCCCCAAAGCCCACAAGCTGGAGCTTCACTACTGGATATAGTTTAAGGTCATATCCAGGACCTTGGCCTTCGGGACAAAATCACAGTGTAGTATCTGACACATCGATCCCAAGCATCCTCGCTCGCTAAACGTGTCCTTGGCCGTGCACAATGCCAGGCCGCTGTGGATCGTAGCCAGAATGGCTATGTGGACATCAAGACTGAATGAGAAGTGTGGGGTTGAATCTTGGGCAGATCAGGATCTGGTCAGGTTCTTTAAACACGAATCGAAGGTCGAGATCAGGACTGAGAAGAATAGATTACATCACGTGGCTTTTGAAATACAATGGATTGAGGCAGTGAGCTTGTGCATACAAAGAGGAGTCTAGTTAGATTATGTGTTCTCTGTCTAAGCATGGCGCGTGCAGCTCCTGGTCTTGCCAGACCCCAGTCTCAGTAAGGTAAGCCTTGTTTCTCTTAGCTAGTCAAGTGAATGGTCCCCTTCTCCTCTCCCGATAGAGAACTCCAAGTTCCCCCCCGCCCACATTCTTCCCCCCCAAACTTGGAGTGTATCTTCCCAACTCTCCCATCTTTTATTTTGTCTCAAACTTAATTTTTCAAACCCCTTAGAGATCGACCTGCTTATTTTAGGTCTTTGTAACAGTCACAGAGAACTATTTTCTCTGGTGAATCAATGCCCCCCTCTGACTTCTTCACAGGCTGACCTATGAGCTAGCAGGGCATAGTGATTCCCTAAAAAGTCTTGAGGGAATGTCAGTCACTCAGAACCGGACCTTCAGCCTAGCAACACCTATCCTCTCTCATCTCCACTGGACATCTTGCTTTAGCATTGACGGCCTCCACTGGAGACAACTGCTATTAGCTGGGGACGACACAGTACTGACTGACCGACGACGACCGCAAAAGAAATTTCTTTTCCTTCCTTTTTAGCAGTCCGACCTGCTAGTTCCTACTGCAAATAAGATATTCTTCATTGTTATTGTTAAAAAGAAGTTTGTGTTTCTTTTGTGCCTTGTTCTTTTTTTTTTTTTTTACATAGGCGTCACCACTTATCAAGGCCGAGAGGCCACTCAAGGATAAGGGTTAAAGAGTGTACAGTAGTCAAAAGGGACAATATAGTAATCGATAGTAACGGAAGTTCGGTAAATTTGTTAATATATTTTATTAGGAAGGTAAAACAATTACCTCTCCTAAGCCTTCATCAAGCTGGCACTCTGCCATCTAGCAGGGGGTGAGAAAGCTCTACTAACAACTTTTTTCTTTTTAGATTGTTCCCCTCCCCCACCACCAATGAATTTTTTTTTTACTCTTGTTGAATTTATTTGTAAATAAAAAAAAAAAAAACATCCATCTTTTCTGTTACATAATAAAAAAAAAATTTTTTTTTAATCGATTTCATTTGGGAACACTAAGTAGGACAGTCCCTGGAGTGAGTGTTGCGAGTGAAAACTTTAGCTAGGAATACTCCTTTAGACAAGTAAAAAGGTACAGTGACAAGGATAACTACAGATCCCCCTCCCCATTTTTTGAGTTGGCCTTGTGCCTAATTGTTTATTTTTTGGACTAATATCTTGGACTAATATTTTGGACTAATATTTTGGACTAATATCTTGGACTAATATTTTGGACTAATATTTTGGACTAATATTTTGGACTAATATCTTGGACTAATATTTTGGACTAATATTTTGGACTAATATTTTGACTAATATTTACATTTACAGAAAATAAATGATAAAAACCTCACAGTGTAGTATCTGTTCTGATGCTACACTTCCTCTTTTCTGTACTCGATCAGTGGAGTAGAAATCCTTCATGACTGAGGCAATTAAAATTTTTGTTCCTATCCAGAGTGCCCCATTATGGGGAGCTGGATTTTCCCCACATCAAAAACCGACCTTGTGTCTAACTCTGCCCTCATGGGGAGGCAAGTAAATAGGAACAACATTGCTAAGAGGTCATCGTTTAAAGTTCTCAAGCTGACATTCACAGCTAACATGAATTAGAACAAATACATAGAAGACATTGCCAAGGCTGCAGCAAAGCAAGTGAACTCATACGTGATAGCATATTATATCTCTACAAGGTCACTATTTACCCATACATGAAATAGACTGGTACCTCAACCACTAATCTCTTTCTTTTAGACAGGGTTCAAAAAAGAGTTTCCAATCTAATTGGTCTTGCACTGTCAACCAAGCTCCAATTCCTGTCTCATCACCGCAATGTTGAATCCATGTGCTTGTTTTACAAGTATTTTAATGAAATGTGCGCCAAACGAATTCGTAGCATTGTTGTTCCCTCAATATAAATACTCCCATAACCTAAAAAGCAGCAAAATCCCACCCCTTCACTGTACAGGCCCACCAATGCTGGAGAGCCTTTACTTTGAAATTCTCTTCCCTAAAATTGTTAGACTCTGAAATTCCACCCTGTATCCTGCTTCCCTGGCTGTATTAACATACAGAAATTTAAATGTAATGTGAACAGACGTCTCGCTACTTTACGTCTTCTTTTACTTGGGAGGTTATCGCTTATCAAGACGAAGAGGATAAGTGTTGTTAAGTGTTGGGTAGACGGTGAAACAACATGATCAGTTATGGTGGAAGTTGGATAAGACATACATCATTTTAGAGATCAGTTCAATAGAAATTTATTCGCATTAGATTTTAAGACGACCGTGTTATAGTCAGTCGGGAAGCAAGCAAACGGTATTGCATTCCACAGATAGAGAGTTCCAGGAAAAAAACTCTGTCCATGGAATTTTCTTTAGTTCTATGCACCAATAAGATGTAAGAGAAGCTGTTGGCGATTGTTGCAGCTAGGCAAGTATTTGTTGTGAACGTTTTACAGGGAGAGACTATAGATTGGAGCTCAGCCGAGCACCTACCATAAAAGTAATGATATAGCAGAGACAGACTCGCAGCATCTCTTCTGTGAGAAAGAAGAAGTAGAGAAACAAAATGGCCATCGCCCACTAAATTCCATAAACGGCTTTATACCCTGTCAAGGCTAGAAAGGTTACTCTTAGGAGTTCCACGCAAGATGTGGCAGCAGTACTTCATCTGTAGATTCTGGTTTCTTTTAATAGATTCTTTTTGATATTCTTATTTCAAATTGAACTCATCGAGTCCACAAGACGATTGCATAGCTAGCATGAAAACTTTTTTATGAGGAAACCAACCAGTAATGGAACATTCTAGAACCTTCTCGGTCTTTTTTTTTTTTTTTTTTTTTTTCAGTTATTAGAGACTTTTATGGGGCAAAGAAAATTAGAATAATTTGGCACTGGTAACGAAGGTGTTAATAACACGTTAGTGTTCTTCTTCCTCCTCCCCTGTCCGACATTCAACAGACCATAGAAAGAACACAAATTCGTTTGGGGGTATTTTTCTTAATTTTTCAATGAAAATGGTTTCAATGAAATTGTCTCCTTTAATTTCAGAGAATCCAGTCCGTGCGTTCCTCTTGCCGACAACAATTGAGAAATATTGTAGCAAAACTACATAAAGAATATGAGGTTTGTGTTCCAGAATTTATTTTTCTACATAGTTACTGTCATTCTTAATGCACTTTTACCAGGAATTCAATGATGCATCTCTGCCGCTGATGCAAGCTCATAACAAAGGCTGTTTTCTTAGAGTCTTACACTGTCAATATCTGCAACAGAGAGATGAAACTTTCAGGTCATGAATTCATAAGTTCAGTCATCATAACGATGCAATCCCCTCTTATCCATTTGAACAGAATAAAAATAGGAGGTATTACTATTGGAACGCCCCTCGTATATATTTATTTATGTTTGTATTTATTTGTTTCTATTTTCTTATTTATGAGTTAGGACGGGATCATTTGAAATTAGAGTTTTTCTTTTTTTTTTTTTTCTTTTTTTTTTTTTTTTTGCTTGTTTGAACTAAAAAGGAAAATAGCAAGAGAAATGAATGCACCTCATATTTATGACATTAAGAGTTTTATTTTTCAGGTTAAAGTAGAAAATTTGATTGAAAAATGTGAAAAGCGTCTGACTACTCAAAAGTCCAAATTTAAGGAAAAAAATGCAGAACTTGAAAAATTACTCCGGGTTATTGAAAAAGATATAACGCTTTACAGAAGTTCTGAAAAAACAATTGACGATCTTGTGGTTAGTAACAATTGTCTTTTTTTTTTCTTCTTTTTTTTTTTTCAAAGCCTTTGATTCTTCCTTGTTATAATAACAGCGAAATCTGACAGTAAAAAAAAAAACGGGTTTTTATTAAAAAAGCAATAACTCCTTACTTTTTGCAATCTCAACTAAAAGCAATATTATCTACCTAACTGTTATGTCGCAATTAATTAAATATATCTGGAATCTATAATATAAACCTCATCTGTCTGTTTAAATGTATGTATGTATGTATGTATGTATGTTTGCCTAAAATTTTCGACAGAGGCAACGCATTTTCACGACATCAATATGGTTTTGAAGCTCAACCCTTCGGGTGACAAATATAGAAAAATTGACTAAAAACATTGATTCCTTTACCCTCACCTGGGCACTTTTCTACATGGAGGGGTCGCTTTTTTCACCGATATTTTCGAAAATCATCCCCTCTTTTAGGTTGATTAGCCTTAATTTAAACCTTCACCACTTCCGGTTTGGCGATGGGCGCAACAGCAAAGACGTCACAAATTTTTTTTTCGTTCGTTTCCTCCTTCGCGGTATGGATTCAAGCCTGCCTGCCTACTACCACATTTTGTTTTCTTTTGCTCAGCACACACCTCCAAATACCCGGGCAATGCCAGGCATCCAAGCTAGTATTACATAAAACAAGTATTTCCATGATTTAATGAAAAAACGATTTCATCATGTTTGTTTGTAACATGTGATGTAAACACAAGGGAAATAATTAATTTCTTCAGTTTTCAGAAAGTAATTACCTACCCTGCTACTATGTGCGCTATTCAGTTTATTATGCAAGAAAAACCGGCAAATTTCTTCAAAAATTATTTTCTTTAATAATCAATGTTCTACCTTATTGGTTTCGTAAATTTTGGATATGCTCATTACTACGACATGACAATTAAGTAGATAACATTAGTTTTAATTGAAATTCAATATTTCGATTTTCGAGTTTCGCTATTATAACAGAAAATAAACCAAAAATTTCTTTTATATATATATATATATATATATATCTATAAATCCGTATTCCTGTCTGTTTGTATGTTAGTTTACAATTTGACTAATACATACAAAAGATTCATTACTTTCCTAATTAATTTTCATACTGAAAACTTTCTTGTATAAACTTTATTTCATTTATTTCTATATATAGTATGATTTTTGCAAAATATACACTGAAGAGGTAACCTCATTTGCATATTACATTAAAGAAAATCGACTTTACTAACTAGCTGTATGTTAGTTATCGTTTATAGCGAGAAAATTGTTTTAAGTGTTCTATTTAAGATTGTTATTTAAAGTGGATTTATATTGATAAAATATTTAATTTAATTTAATTTATTTTGAAATTATTACTGACATTAATTTTTTTTTAGAAACCGGTTTCGAGTTATTTCCCCTAGCACCACCTGTTGGATTAAATACAATATTTTCCTTTCAACACTTTTTAAACTGCAGCATATTACGTGTAATGCATATTAGTGTGTCCATAAGTTTTTACCTTTTTCTTCTCTTTTGCATTTCACTTTCGAGCCTGGACACCGCAGCTTTTTTTTTTTCTTCTTTTTTCGGTCACACAAGCACTCCCTTTTATTTTGATTGAAAGAAAATTTGTTTTGATTCATTTATTTTTTATTTTATTTTTTTTTTTGTTGCGGGAGGTGGGGGTACCAGCGCACAGGCAACAAAAAGTACTTGATATCAGGAGAATAGCTTGTTCTCTTTTATCTGTTCTTTTATTTTTGAAATTGTTGTGGGAGTATCAATGTTGCCCACGATGAAAGTGATCAATATCATTAGTATAGCAGATGTATTCCAAATGGAACTTCATGTCAACCTGGGCAACGCCGGGTATCCATGTTAGTGTATGTATATATATATATATATATATATATATATATATATATATATATATATATATATATATATATTATATATATATATATATATTTATTTAAATTGTAATTCAATGAATTTCAAAAATCTCTCATTGAAATGAAATGAAATGGTTGAGTTTCATATCAAAGAATTTTTTATTATTCTAAGCAAGACAAAGAATGCTTTAGAAAATTAATCTCCTTAACCTATAGGGTTTCGATGTATACCATCTCATCAGAGGAGAGAAAATATTAGCAAATAGTTATAAAGGTATGCACCCTATTCGCTAAAGTCAGTGAGACATGGAAAGTCAAAGTGAAAATAATACATTTATCAGAAGTCCTGTAGCAGGAGGATTTGTAGAAAAAGGATATGAATGTTTTTTTAGATCCAGCTTGCTTGGTAAAATCCATGTTATACGTTCTTTACACCCGTTTATATATAATATATATAATGGACTGTGTGTGCATATATATGAGTTTGTTCCTTACTGGCCAATTTTTATGAAATTTCATGCAAATGTACTTTATGTATCTGGCAGTGTTCTTTGGTAGGTTTTGTATCAGAATGTCTTCGATAAGTATTAATAATCAATAATCGAAATAATCTGATGAAAGATGGAACAGAGGATTTTGAATAAGGTTAACGTCTTATACAGACTAACATCACAAGAGCATTTGAGAAATTTTATTACCACACATGCAAAAAGGCCCAGCATATAAAATCAACAGTAGGTTCTTTGATATGACCGAGGTGCCTTCGAAATGAATTCTGTTTAAAGCACAATGGAATCATGTTACTTGACTTTTACATTTTAAATAAACACAACCAGTAAGGCCAGACATATAAAATCAACAGTAGTTTCTTTGATATGACAGGGGCGCGTTTGAAGTAAATATTTCTGTTTAGAGCACAATTGAACCGTGATACTTGATTTTTGCATTTTAAACTTTAATTCAAGCTGTTATATATAAAAAAACTAATTTTATAAAACAACAGTAGATTCTCTACAGTGCAATGTAAATTACAATATATTGTGGACTAAGATAATGTGGGGAGGCATGTGGGTCCACAACTAGAGAAGGCAATCAATCGATTTTATTGAAAAATGGGTGATTCCTCCAATTTCAATAACAATAATACAGGGTGTCCAAAAAGCCACTAAAGGATTTTGAATTTAAATAGATTCTTTATTTTTGATGATATCTTTCTGTAATTTTAACACAATCGTCAGATCAGGAAAATATCAGGAACAAAATAAGAGAGTTAAATCGCAAACCAGAGATTCTGCAATCTGTCATGAATAATGTTTTGGAAAGAGCATAAATATGTGAAGCTGAAAATGGGCAACATTTAAAAGACATTATTTTTCATAAATAAAAATTGTTTGAATTTTGCATTTTTTTAAAAAAATTTTTCTAAATGTCTTAGTCAGATTGTGTTAAAATTATAGAAAAATATCTATTTAAGGTGAAAATTATAGAAAAATATCTATTTAAGTTCAAAATCCTTCAGTGACTTTTTGGACACCTCTATATGGGAGAGTGAAACATTTGTTAATCCTCCTTCAATCCCGGGAAACGTCGGATATCCCTGCTAATATATACAAGAAAAATATCGATTCCAGAAGAGGCAACTTGAACAATTTTACACCACTTTTATGTGGCCTTACAAATAGTGATGGGACGATTCCAATATTTTTCCCGATTCCAATACAATTACTGATTCTGTCCTAAATTCCCAATCCCGATACAATTACCAATTCTGATTCTAGTTCTTTATAATTCTCTAATTATTTGACTATAAGATTGTTATTTTCCCCGATTTTCGTCAAAACACATGTTCAATATGCAGTAATTTTCCTAAACATAAAAAAACACTTGCGAAGGATGATCTATCAATTTTAGCTTTACAGGTATTTTAAAATCAATAAATATTTATTATTTTAGCATTATTACCAGCAATAGAAGATTTTACTTTAAAGCGAAATCAAATAAAAAAAAAAAAAGACAATTAAAAGAATTGATTTGGCATCGAAAAATTGGCACAAATTTTTTCTGATTCCAATACCAAATCCGATACCTCTAAATCTTCCAATGTTTCCGATTCCGGATTCCGATAAATCGTCCCAACACTATTTACAAAATATTAAAATCAAAATATAATGCTTCTGCACTTGATGTTGAGAACCTTTATTCCAATTTTGAAAAAATTCATTGGAAAACTTTTATTCAAGAAAATGCCTAAAATTTAAGTTTAAGAGGTCTTGAAAAGAAATTTGAATTCAGGGAATCATGCTTTTCATGGTGTGTAATAACTACGGATCAAATTTAATGCAAATCTGAAATATTTGTGTTTACAAATGGGAAGTTGTGCCATATTATTACCTCCTAAAAATACAAAACTGAAATTTGGAGAATAATTATTAATCAATATCTATTGTTCAAATTTCACCAAATATTGGAGGTATCCGAATTTTCACAAAGAATTTTCATCCTTTTTTTTTTACTTCCTTTGTATTAAACTAAATTAAACATAATATAGCCCACACTACGGCGCCTGACACCTAGCTGCTCTGTTCCAAAATTTATAATGATCGGTTAATTAGTTTAGGAGTAAATAGTGTACATATAAATAGCTAAACGTATACACATACCTTACTTTATATAAATAGAGATGATAGTGGCTGAGTGGTTAACATCATAGACGGACGACCTGCGTGTACCAAGTTACAATCAAGTTCTTTCCACAGAAACACTTTAATCCAAATCGCCACTTGACCTTATGTCTGACCACTTGAGGAGAAGGTAAATCAAAGGGGTAAAAGATCTCTATTAAATAATACGAGACTTTTTAGTAACCCACTGAATATATGTTATAGTAACATATATTCGGTGGGTTTCTAACAGTATTTTGTATAGTTTTTTTAGTTTTAACATATTTTCCCAAACTTACATATTCAACAAAGAGTCTGCCGCGATTTGCATTTTCCAAATACATCAGTAAACACTATATGTTTTTCGAGCCGAATAAACACTTTACATTAAATAAAAACACTAAAAACTTATCCAATTTGGTAGAAAAGTATCTTATTTTGCTTTTGATAACATTTATTTGTTATACATTTTTTTTGACAACTTTTTCGAATCTATGCGTATAGTAAAACAAATCGTTTATTAACCCTAAGTGTGCGTCGAATGGATACCATACTATTTAGTTCACTGCACTTTATCATAACAAAGATAATTTCAGTAAGATGGGCCCAGTAGTTTCTGGGAAAAAAGCAGAACAGACAGACAGACAGACAGACAGACAGACAGGCAGACAGACAGACTAAGAGAAATATAATATAGATTTCAATACTGATGTCTAGCTACTGAATGTTAAACGTGTTGTCTAAACTTTGTCTTTTAGAAACTTAGCGATTCTGAGAATGAAGACGCTGTTGGTAGTAATATCCACGAGAAATGCGCGAGCACCTGTCAAGAGTTGCAGTCCTTGCTGGGAGAAAAAGAAAATCAGATCCTGCAAATAAGTATGAATACCGTTTGTTTGTTTGTTTGTTTGTTTGTTTGTTTATTTGTTTTCTTTTGATATTAATCGCAGAATACTGTTTGTTAGTATTAACATTTTTTTTTTTTTTTTTTACAATTTTCTGATTATTTTATTCTAGCTGGAATGGGGCATCCTACCGGATACTAGACATCCACCTACTATCTCATACTTTCCAACTTTTTAAGATTCAAACTGTCGCTTTAACTACAATTGTTTGCATCTCTCTTGCTCTTGGTTCACCGGGTATATTTACCAGGTAGTTTTTAAATTATTTTTCATGGGTTCGGCTGCTCCTATAATTACTGGAATGATGGAGATCTTCCTAAAATTCCAGTTTCTTCTCGTACATAAGACTTTGATATTTCGTTATCATTTTTCTCTCAGCTCTGATTAAGCCAGGATCATTGTTGACACTGACTTCCACTAAGGTTTCTTCTTTCTCCTTCTTATCCCATATCACTGTGTCAGATTTAATACAGAGTGGAATAATAAAATTGTCACCCTAAAAAAAAACAACACTACAACTTTATTTTAAAACTTTTATTGAAAAAAAATCAATTCAGGTAACTTGATTATGTAGTAGAGCTGACATCTATTCAATGTAGCCGCCTTCAGCCTCAATTACCGCCTTGATACGGATCTGGAACTAGAGCATGCCTTTTCCACAAATGCAGATGAGAGCTCAGCGAATACTTGACTGATGAAGCGATCAAGCTAGCTTTGGTGTGGTGGGAGGTCATGTTAGTGATGTTCTCAACATATGACTAACTTAGGTAGTCAAGCGGGTTCAGGTAAATAGGGAAGGGAGGCCAGTGAGAGAAGAACACAAAGTTGTAGCACTCCTTCTGAAGCCAGGCCTGGGTGTCTTTAAACTTGTCGGTCGGTGTAAAGTCCTGCTGCTACAGACAGGTTCTGCTAGCGGCCTCCTGAATGGACCAGGGGATCACCACACTCTTCAGCACAGCCAGGTACACTTTGATGTTGACTTTCAAGCCGACTTCGAAGATGCGAGATGGCATGATGTGACCCTCACTTGAAATCACACCAAAGACCATAACAGTGACCGGAAACTTCATTGAGCTGTGCCCTCAAGTGTTGACTGTCCAGATTTGCATTTTGAGGGTGCTGGCAATGGTCCTGTTGTCACAACTTGGATCGGTAGTGAGCATAAGTTGTACAGCAGCGCATCTCCGATCTCGCTCGTTGAATGTCGTGTAACTTTCAGACATGTATAGAAGGCTCCTATCGCTCTTGGGATTTGTACACAACTGGCCAATTAGCAGAAGGTCTACTATAAAAAAAAGGAAACTGGTTTTCATCAAACGGAAATGGAATCATCTCGTCTTTTCTAGGGCGACAATTTTATCGTTCCATCCTGTAGTTATGTTTTCTATGTACTAAGTAGCTGTAGAAATTGCAAAGTCATACAAGTTGTGAGATGTCTAGTTTTAATGTAAATGGCTTGAAGAAGTTTTAATCTTTTGATGTTGGCCTCATGATGTATTTTTTTAGCAGGAGAAGGGGGCATCATAACATACTACGAACATAAAATTAGCGTATTTTCATACTAATTTAAAGTTCGTAGTACGTTATCACCTTCTATCCTCCTTTTTAATAAATAGGATCTCCCGATCAAATGATTTATAATCTGGAAACCGTAACATACATACATGCGTTAAAGGTACTACAGTATTAATATATAGACTAGTGGGACATGTGGAAATTCTACGGTGGCATCTTCCATGTGTAATGTATTGCTGTTGGGTATTCTGTGGATGTTCAGCATGAATGAAGTCTCCGTGATATTATAGTCTTTTATTAAAATTGTAAAAGGATTTATCTAAGTAATCTGGTTAATGTAGTGTTAGAATATATCTGGTTATTACGGTTTATCTCCAATATCCAATATCATGATATCGTTATACCATCTTTAGACAAGACAAATACTACCCTTGAATCCTAACCAAAAGACCAAGAAGGTATATTTTAGTTTCACGTGCGGTCCAAAGGCGATATTATATTTTTATTTTATTTATTTACTAGCAGGGGGTACCCGGCGTTGCCCGGGTGTTTGGAGGTGTGTATATAGGAGAGGGTGATCCTGTTTTAATATTATTTTAAAAAAACACGCTGTTAAAAAAAAATTGGAAAAACCAAAACAAAGCAAAACAATGAACAAACGTAAAAAAAAAAAAAAAAAAAAGGTGTAAAAGAGGAAAAAAAGTTTAGGTAGGAAGACAGGCTCGAACCCGAAACATCGAGGCTAAGGCAGAAAAAAAATGCCCGACACGTTACCCTACCCAAAAGAGACATACACTTAATAACGGATAAAATTAAACCTTTAAAAACACTTGCAGGTGGTTTTAAACTAGCGTCAACGTTTTCTAGGTTAAACATGACATCATTGTCGTAGTAGCAGGAGCAGAGAAAATGAAGGAACGATTTTTTTCGGCACCCCTCCCTGTACAAAACTGATGATTTCAGGGTGAAGGAATGAATGTTTTTGGCCAATTTTTCGATATTTGTCGGGCGAAGGTTGGAACTTTAAAATGATACCTATCTGGCGAAAATCCGTGACACATGTCGAAAGTTTTTGCGAGACATACAAACACACATACATACATACAAACATACATACATACACACATTTTCGCTTTTATATATATAGATTTATTTTTTGTACTTTGCGTCTTCAGTGATCAGAAGATCCTATTTAGTAAAAAGGAGGATAAAAGGTGATAACATGTTACGAACATTAAATTAGCGTATCTATGGACTATTTTAATGTTTGTAGTATGTTATCACCTTCTGTCCACCTTTTTAATAAATAGGATCTCCCGATCGAATGATTTATAATCTGGAAACCGTGACACACATGCATACGTATGTTAGAGCTACTACAGTATTAATATATAGATACAGGTTGAGTCACTGGAAACGGATGTTTTTGGAACGCTCCTTGCTCTCCTTGAGTAAGGGATAGGGAGTGAGGAAGGTAGTCTTTAAACCTGCTTAAGATGTCATTTAGCTTGTTGTTATTATTTAAAAACATTCATTTCCCGTGACTCACCCTGTATATGTTTACATTGTGAGATATTGTGGAAACCGGGTTTTAATTGGTCTTATTTGGATTCTTCAGGCTACTATTCTCATCTTGAGTGTTATTCGCACTATGATTCAGCCGATGTAACCTCCAACCTTCTTCAGGTCTATTTTCTCAAACTTGGGAATCCTTTTATCAAACTTGAAAATCTGTATAGAATTTTGAATGGAACCCTTTTTTTAATCTTTTAGTCTTAAGTAATCCGCAGTTGTATTCTTAGTATTGCTTTGCTTGCACTGAGGATTGAACCTTCAACCTCCAGAAGAGCGTCGCTTAGAATTAAATTTTACTTACTATTTTATGCCTTGGTCCTTATAGACCGATTCCCGAGTTTAACAAGCTACACTTGAAGGTCGAAGGTTACGTCTGTTGAAAGGTTGTGAAAATAACACTCAAGATGAGAGAACAGTAGTCTGAATAATACAAATAATACAAATTATCAATGCTCATCTGAAATATCAGAAATTTAATACCAGGTTTTCAGTTTTAATTTTTGGTTTAAATTATTCTTTTAGGACAAGAGCTTCAAGAACTTCAAGAAACAAATCTAATTTTAGCGGAGAAACAAACAGAAGAGGCAGATTTCAATACTCAGGTTTGACCTAAAATTATGCATTTGTTTTTAAATAAAATATTCAACGTCTGTCTTTGCGTTCACGCCAAATTGCCATTCAGAGAATGGTTAATAAAACAGAATATCCCTTCTGCAATGCAACCATATTTGGAAGAAATACGAGAGACTTCATTATGTTTCAGAAAGTTTTAGATGAGGATTAATCGTTTGGATTATTCGGACTGCAATTCTAACCTTAGATGTCGTTCTCACAATATGTAACCTCAGATCTTCTTCAGATGCATATTGTTCAACTCCGGAATCTGTACTTAAGTTGTATATTGAAGGGGGCAGATCCCGGTATTTAGAGAAATGAAGTAATTAAGATTGAAAATAATCTATAATATAAATCTCACATGTCTGTTTAAATATATGTATGTATGTATGCATGTATGTATGTATGTATGTTATGTCAGGTCATGTATGTATGTATGTTATGTAAGGTCATGTTATATGCTACTGGTACCATGTAACCCAGTACTACCTGCCTCATGGTCGGGTCACCAGCGACTAAACTGGTTCCCCCACCAGACTTGTTTGGTGAGAAGGGTAGCTAGTCTCCTTGAAAGATTAAAAACAAGACCTTCTAAAGGGCGAATGAACCCTTTTTTGGGGTCAACGGTCAACTAGCACCGTGTGTGTTTGTGTGTGTGTATGTATGTGTGTGTTGGAGTGGAGAGGTCTCCCGTAAGCCGTGGTAAAGGCGCCTTTTCAAGGAGAAGCAAATCTCTGATTTAAAAAACCATAAAGCAGGAGACCAGTACCCGCATTAAGCTGGTCTGCAGTTTAACTTGTTGCCGGCTATCTTGCTCTTGCTTGTTGTTGGATCTCAACATTTTGAACCGAGAGAGAGACTTAGCTGTCGTAAAAAGCTAAGACTCTGTAACATCATCTTTGTACAGATACTCCCTCAGGCATTTGTCTATTAAAATAGTCCTGTGGTGATGGAAGTCATTTTTGGGCTCATGGACTTTGAGTATCTGAGAGATGGCACTCGTCTGACAAGACGTTGCAATCATCATGTATGTATGTATGTATGTATGTATGTATGTGAGATGGAGTGGACATGTGGTGAGGATGTTAGACAGTCGACTTCCCAAACAACTCCTTTATGGACAGCTCGCAGAATGAAGACGTCTGGCTCAAAAGCCTAAAATGAGATTCAAAGATTGTTTGAGATCCATCTTAAAAAAAATGTGAGATAGATGAAAGAACCTGGAAGAGTCGTGTTTTGGATTGTGGAGAGAAGGACCTTGCGGGGAGGTGTGGGCAAGTTTGAGGCAGATCGAACCTAGTATGAGCAGCTGAAAAATGGTATCCGGAAAGGGAGGGTGAAAGGAGCAGTGAATGGGTGGGGGGCACCAAATTGGTCTGGAGTGTGAGGTGTGCGGAAGATTATGTCTGAGCAGAGCTGCTATGATAAGCCACCAGACTACTCATCAGTGCAGTGGGCCACAAAGCAATCTTGTGTTGCCAGATCCAACCTATGTCAACTGCGGGCAGACGTACAAAACAGCAGGTTGTTTGAAGTGGCATTTGATTATACATGTATGTATGTATGTATGTCTGCCACAAACTTTTGACAGAGGCGACGGATTTTCGCGAGATCGATAATGTTTTGAAGATTCCCCATCGGATGACAAATATCGAAAAATTGGTTAAAAACATTAATTCCTTCACTCTCCACTGGGCACTTTTCTACAAAGAGGCTTTGGTTTATTTTCGAAAGTCATCCCCTCTTTTCGATTGACTAGCCTTAATTTAAACTTTCGCCACTTCCGATTTAGCGTCACATGTTTTTTGGGGGGTTTTCACATTCTTTTCCTTCTTTGCAGTACGGGTTCAAACCTGCCTGCCTACTAACACTGTTTTTTTTTGCTCAACACACACCTCAAAACACTCGAGCAATGCCAGGCACTCAGGCTAGTAGTTATTAAAGGAGAATGCTAGAATCGAACTCAGTGATCAAAAGTTAAAAATGAATACATATTGCTATTTAGATACGATTGCAGTGGAATTATCCATTGTAGCTAGAAATAAGTATAAAAACAAAGTTAGGTCAGAGAAATAATGAACAATCAATTAACAAATGTTCTTTGTGTTGCCAGAAAAACGTGTTGGAGTCATATGTAATATGTAAAATCCATGTGAAAAAACATTCACATGTTTGAGCGCGTTCTGACGTCACAAAGAAATATAGATTAAATATATTCAGTTAAGTTAGAGTTCGAAATCAGTTACAGCTAGGAGAGTTGGCAGTTGAGAGAGGAGAGTTGAGTTAGCCTAAGCTCCTTTCGGAAACAAGGCAGAAATGAAGACAAGACAATGTAGTAAATATAAGAGACATCGAATTCCCACTATTTTCATCACCAGCTGGAATAAATTTGATCATATTGTTTGCAAGCTTTGGTCTTCATCGTCATTTCAACCGCAAGGTAATGTGTTTTTGTCTTTGTCTTGTACAATGAACTTTTTAGGAAACCCCTTCTAAAAGGTATTTTCTGTATCCCCCTTTGAAAGTGTTAACTGTCCCCCTCTTCAATAATGTATTTCCCCTCCGAGTTAAAAAGAATTTTCCATTACACATCAGCTTCACCTATATCAGCTCATATTGTAAATGCCATCATCGTCGCCGTATACACCATTATAAACGACGTCTCGTCCCGTTATATTCTCATCCCCGATATGTACATCCCGCTACACAACAGACATCGATTTGGTACCCCCACTATTCAACACTTATACCTGGTCATGGTTGATAGAACGAGAATAATTTACCCCTGTGAATTAAATATATATAGATTCCGAGTTCGACGTACAGATTCCTGAGATAATCATAATGCACTTAAAGAAGACCCAGGGTTACATAAGCCAAAAACATTGTGAGAATAACACACAAAATGATAATAGTAGTTTGAATAATCCACATAATACAAATAAAATTCAATTTATTCCTGACTTGTCCACCAAGTTTCAGTCAAGAATATCAAACAGTCTTTGTTTTATTGCTGTTCAATTATGAACTCCAAAGGTGCACTTCTGCATTGTAAGCACACCTGCATGCAACTAATTTGGACTGTGCTATCACAGTCCAAATTAGTTGCATGCAGGTGTGCTTACAATGCAGAAGTCTAGGAATTGTTTTGATAGTCATTATATTTAAGATAACACCACAGATAAATATTTGGGATGTTAAGGTCCGGTGAATGTGAAGCCCATCGAGGATCACATCTCTTATCAATGTGTTCACACTTGAAATGTGAGGATATTACAATATTTTTAGCATGACCCTAAAAATTTAGATGACTATACTTATAGGAGTGATAAGTAAGAAGTAGTCAGGTACCAGAATCGCTGTATAAAATATACTCAATCTCTTTGAATTTTTCAATGTTAGCTTTTCGTCTTAATATGGTACTATCGCTTCCCTGGGGGAATAAACGATATCCACAGATAAGCACATGGAAACATCAACAAAAACGGGTCGAGATGTCGGTGGCTATTATTTTTGGTTATGCCATGGACTATTTTTAAGAGTCAATCTGGTTGGAATCTTCTTTTGCCCTCTGGACTGCTTCGTTGTTTAATGGAGAAATTTATAGCAGACACAAAGAAAAAACGACACACAACACAATTGCAAATATCTCTATATAAATAAAATGAACTCATTTTTTCCCGTCGGATTTTGACCTTAATAGGATTAAAAATCAAGATATTTCATGCAAATATAATATGCACAAACGGCAGAACAATATCTGAGGTGTGTTATAGGCTTATTATTTCTCAAATTCCTCGATAATCTTAGATTTCTATACTTTTTCTGTTGAGAAGTCACGGCCAAAATCGGTTAAGATCAATGGAAGTGGTAAAATATTTTCTCTCTAATAAATTCCTCCTCCCCCTGTCACCACTTAACACCATTTGGGGATCGTTCACAAGGAACAGTTGAGAAGAGAACACCGGTTTGGCTTCGTAGTTCTTTCATGTGAAGTTATTTAAAATCACTAAACTAAGCTGCAGTGCTCTGTGGCGTAGTGGTTAGCGTGCTGGACAATTCACATTATATTTTCACGTTCGCGCCGACCTACCGTAGTCGTTTTTTTTTTTTTTTTTCCTAAACAACTGGAATGGACTTTTCTTGGTGGCCGAACTGTTAACGTTGCAGATGTTTGTTTTTTGTTTTTTCACACTTTATTTTCCTACTTTTACTCATGACTCCGGGTTTGATCCTTCCTACTTACGTACCATAACATTTTTTAAAACTCCCCCCCCCCCCCGTCCCGGAAACAAACACTCGGGCAACGCCGGGTACCCCCGCTAGTATTATATAATCTTAACTATTTATTTTACAAAAATATATATTACAATACAATATACAATTTACATATCCTACAATTATTAAACTAACTATGCTTAACTAGTGTCTCGTTTATGGAGAGACAGAAATATGTGTGCTTACCCCATGTTGTTCGGATGAGAGAGGTCAAGGAAAGGGAATTCTGGGCTGCATTTCTATGTATCCCTACGCTTATGGCCAAATCACCACCCGGCCATGCTGCAGAATGTGTTAGCAACCGTGACACTGAGATATAGTGCCACATTAACATGAGAGGAGGACCACTACTAACAATGACTGGATTAATACTACCATTATGTTACCTTGAATTCTTTACAGTTAAAAGCTTCTCTGACTGGATTGATGCTAATTTTTGCTTAAACGGCTACATTTAATATTTGCAATTGCAATTGGATAATTTTCTTAGTTATTCCTTTTGCCTTCCCTTCTTGGATCATTTTTGATTACAAGACTAGCTATCCTCTCAAGATCGGAGTTGTCCCATTCTGTTAAAACCATTGTTCATCCCTCATAATATATCTCTTCCTCCGTATTGATCAATGCAGAGCTGCACGTTTGGTGCATATCATTGATAAGCAATACAACGAAAACTGTTGACCGTTCATGATTGAAACTTGGTGGTCAAGTCAGGCATAGACAGGAGTTTATTTATACCAAATATGGTTGGATTACAGAAGAGAATCTAAATTTTATTAACAATTCCATGAATAGCATTTTTGAGAGGTCAACCTGTACTAGTGTTTGAACTTCGAATTTTAGCATTCATAGGAAATAGCTTAGATGTAAAAATATAAAGACTTTGAGGAAATTAGAAAGTGATTCCATGATTATGCTTCTGGCAAAGGAGGAAGAATAGCCGTTTCTTATTTTTAGCTAATTTTTGTCTTTGAAGTGGTATTTTTTATTTTTTTAGCTTCTTGCATCAAGTGGCTTCATGTTTTGTCTGGAGCGATTTCTAAAAAAAAATGTTGTCACAAAACAAAAAAGACCGACCATGATAATAACTTCAAATCGTTTTATAATGAATTATATCTCCTAACTTTTGTAGTGTCATAAAGACACAATTCGGTATTTAATGAAAACAAAATATATTGAACAGAAAAGCAAATACAATAAATACTGTGGTTATACATCAGTCCGACTACCAAGTGCGCATGACACCTGCATGACTTGTGTGCTAACGCCAAGAGACATGTTCTCTTGGTCTTTATAGTGAATGAAAGAATTCATGATTATCTGTAGGGTGGATACCCCACAGCACTAACCCTAACTTCAAATTTTATTAAGTATGTTTTAAACAGTATAATTAAAATCACAGAAATATACAATTTTAATGAATTTTCACCATTTATTTAATAAACGCACAAATGATTAAAATTTAACATTATAGAATTTTTCAAAAGAATGGAAGCTTGACAAAATTAAAGTTTCAGACAAATTAACACACGTGCAGTAATCTTGGATTATTTTGGTGTTATTATTTTTAAATATGTCATTAATTTTAAAGGCGACTCCATATATTTTTTTTCTTATAACATTTTAAATAAGGAGAAAAAATAAAAGCTTTCTGATTAGCTTAAGTCTGATTTTGGTAACTAATCAGAATTAAGTATTTGACAGAAATTGCTTTGTTCCTGCTTTGGCGGCTGAATCGCCAAATGATCCCAACAAACTAAAAACAAATAGTTTTAATTGCTACCCTCTTTTTTCTCTGCTTTTGTCGAAATTCGCTCTCTCCATCAAGTTAGTTTTCACAGGAATGTGTGAACTTAAAATATTTCCAACCAATGAAAATCATTTCAAACTCCAAAAGTAATACATCTATGTGAAAATGGTAAGCCAGTGAGAACTTAGGAGCTCCTATAAGAACGGGTTAACAAAATCATTTGTCTCCAGATTTCACCAATTACACCAGATGACATCCAAGAACGCCGTCTAACAATACCCCCTCCTGCCTGTTTTAAAGGTGACTATATACAGGGGGCGTCCATTGTTTGAGAACATTTATTACATTTTTAAGGATAATAAAAATACAAACACCACATCTGTAATTAAATAAAACGACATTGATACATAAACGATACTGTAGAAGACTAGGATATAAATACCCTAACTCGCTACAAGAAAAAATAATGAAACGAATTGAATGAAGGAAACAAAGAACTCAAATGCTGGAATAAAATAAACATTTTTATTTTCTGTTGAGAAATGAAAGTCTTGGGTGTACACGTGTTCATTCGGCCATTGGCGACTACGCACGTGGAAGGAAGGGGGAATGCAATAGAGAAACGCAAAGTGGCAAGCCGGTCTGTAGAAAGAAAGGGTTAAGCTCAGTAGAGCGTCGCGCACATGTCTGTTTTGATGGACCAAAGCTGAAGGGGAGATAGAGTGAGAATGTCAATCCAGTTCATGGAGAGAGAATGAGAAAAAGTCAATCCAGGTTATGGAGATAGAAAGCGTATAAAGTGTACGTACGGTCTGATAGCTTTTTGTCCCACATAGTAGCAAGTGGTGTGAGGTACGCGCATGTCTGCCGAAACGGCGGTGGCTGATGCACCGACCAACCACCTCGGAAGGCAGGTTGGAAAAAGGAAGAAGCCGCTTATTGCTCTTTCTTTCATAGGTGTTTCCGGTGGTCTTTTGCGCATGTGTGGATTTCCTTTGAAAGGGGAAGTGACGTTGTCCATGTGTGCATGTATGTGAGTACATGTGTGTACATTAGCGTGAATGTGAGTGTATGTATGCGAACGTGAATATATGTATGTGTGTGGACGTGGGCGCGTATGTTTGTGTGCGTGTATGTATATGACAAGTAATATAGCTTGAAATGTGAACGCGTGTTTTTGTGTGAGACTAGAAAAGGCTCGCACAATACTCTTATTTAATGATTTCATTCAATGAAATCGCCCGCCGTTTCAATGACACCTTCTATTCAAGACTTAAACCTTTGGCAGGCGCATATAAGATAGTCCTTGTCGATGTTGTCCATTACTCTGACTATGGATGCTTTTGGAGAAGTTTTGATGTTGTGAGGATATCTATTAACATCTCTCTCAACAACGTCCCACATGTAATAATTCAATAGATTAAGGTCTGGAGGGCTTGGAGGCCACAAGCTAATCAAAGTTTTTTTGTCTGAAAATAATCAAAGCATGTCTTGTTCAGCAGGATGTTTCAGTTTTTTTTTAAAGTCTCTTGGACTTCACTAAACGATTTGTTTGGTGGTTTCGGACATAAACTGACCTTTATTCATCATATAGGTATCAAAGATTCTCATTGACAGACCTTCGAATTGTGGCTTCACAGACATCGAGATCTTGAAAAAGACCTCATTAGTTCTGGGGGATCTGGTCAATGATTTTTGGAACTCGTGTTCTAATGCTGTCAGAGCATTACTGGTGCTTTTTATGTTAAGCAACAGAAGTTTAGCCATCATTATCTTCTAATTCTTTGCGAACTTTAAAAACAAAGGATCCGGCGATTTTAAGAAATTAAGAAATTGTACAATTTGAAAATCGCTGTGGTGTGCCATTATTGCGTGTTCTTTTCATTTCCTGTGTTAGTTTATTATCTCCCATGATTGATTGTCTGTAAAAATAAAAAGTAAAAATTAATATGCAGGAAAGAATTGTGTATTATATTAATAAATTTCACCTGTCTGTTTAAATGTATGTTTGTATGTATGTATGTATGTATGTATGTATGTATGCATGTATGTGTTTGTGTATTGGGGTGGAGAGGGCTCCCATAAGCCGTGGTGAAGGCAACCTTTCTAGGAGAAGCAAATCTCTGATTTAAAAAACCATAAAGCGGGAGACCAGTACCCACATTAAGCTGGTCTGCAGTTTAACTTGTTGCTGGTTATCTTGCTCTTGCTTTGCTGGATCTCAACATTTTGAACCGAGAGAGAGACTTAGCTGTCGTACAAAGCTAAGACTCTGTAACATCATCTGTGTATAGATACTCCCTCAGGCATTTGTCTATAAAAATGGTCCTGTGGCGATGGAAAAGTTGTGACGCATGGAAGCTTGAAATGCTTGAAGCATGTAATAATTGATCTCAATGACCGTCTTCAGTATCATGCCTGTTTGAGCGTGTGAATTCACCAGTAGGACTAAGAAAAAAAAAAAAGTCATTTTTGGGCTCATGGACATTAAGTGTCTGCGGGAGTGGCACTCGTCTGACAAGACGTTGCAATCATCATGTATGTATGTATGTATGTATGTATGTATGTCTGCTTAAAAGTTTTGACAGAGGCGACGGATTTTTATGAGATCAGTATCGTTTTGAGGCCCACCCTTCAGGCGACAAATATCGAAAAATAGCTAAATGCATTAATTCCTTCACCTTCAACTGAGCACTTTTCTAAAAGGAGGGGGTTGCTTTTTTCGCCGATATTTTCAAAAGTCATCCCCTCTTTTCAATTGACTAGCCTTAATTTAAACCTTCGCTACTTCCGGTTTGGTGATGGATACAACGGCAAAGACGTTACTTTTTTTTTTTTCGTGTTCTTTTCCTCCTTCGCGATACGGCTTCGAGCCTGCCTCCCTACTACCACTTTTTTTTTTTTTTTTGCTCAACACACACTTCCAAATATCTGGGCAACGCCAGGCACCCAGGCTAGTTTTAAATAAGGAGCAAAAAAATAGAATGGATGTGCATTCCCATACTTCTCTCTCTTAGAATACGTCACAGATAATAAAACGATATTGTTACATTACAAACACACTCTTGCCAATTATATGAGGCATGCATTTTTCTCAAATTGAAACAAGTGGCATGAGCAGGTGTAGAGTAAAGGCAATACCAAAATGAATGACAAAGTCTCTTCATATATAAGTATATCAATTTTATTTCACAACTTGTTGGAACAATTTGAATTATTGGAACTATTGTCCTCAACTTGAGTGTCAGTCACACAACACTTCGGCTGATGTAACCTCTGACCTTCTTCAAGTGTATCTTGTCAAACTCGAGAATCTTTTTGTTCAACTCTTAAATGCGTATGGAATTTAGAATGGAATCCTTTATTTAATCCGCAGTTTGCAAGAACGCATGACTTAACAAATAAAGTAATAAGTATAATTCAGTTCTAAATGACATTCTTCTGGAGGCTGATGGTTCAATCCTCAGTGCAGACGATACTAAGAATACAATTGTGAATAATCTAAGACTTCTATTTTGGTCACGGTTGATGGAACAAGAGCATGCAAAGGGTTCTGTTTGAAATTCCATAGAGATTCCAGAGTTTGACAAGATATACCTAAAGTAAGCTGGAAGTAACATTGATTGAAATATTGTAAGAATAACACTCAAGATGAAAACAGTAGCGTTACATATAACCCTACCTGAATAGCGATTAAGTTAGCTAGTGTTGATTTTGACAAGGGTCACACTGAGTGCATGCTAATGATCCAAATCTGCAAAACAAAATCGTTCCCAGGATTGAATCAAGAGTGGCTGACATATAACGTAAAAGCTAAACAGCATAGACGTAACAGAGGTATAGGCAAGATGATGAATGACGTCACATTTATTTTGAGCTGAGAGAAAACAAGGGTTTCAAATCAGTGTATCTATGGGAGTCGATCGAGACGCATTGAATAATGTAAGTCTGTCATAGGCTGTTGGCCAATAATGTAGAAAACTTTGATAATCATTAAGTGTGAAATGTTACCTTGGTATCTCTGTCTATATGTTACCATTTTAATTAAAAGATTAAAAAAATTATTAGCTGTAAGAACATTAGTGTCTCTCTCTCCTGGGTCAATTCTCTCCAAAATAAAACCTTTAAAAATCCCACGCATAAAGAAAATTTCTTTGTTATTGAAAATTTTACAATGGTTGGAATGATCCAAATCAAAAAACCTCATCTCAAACATGCCAGAACAACTAAAATTAAAAATTTAATACGAGTTTAAAGTTTATGTGAACATTCTAGATGAAGAAAGATTTGTTTTCTTTGTAAGAAGAAGTTGAGTAGATATGTTTATTTTAGTTGGTGCCACGTGCAGTTGCGTGTAACAATGCAGAGATTATGTGGATTAGACTGGTGGTGTGTATATGTATGCTTGGCTTTTGTTTAATCCGTAAATACATGAACTTGTTTTTTTTTTTGTTTTTTTACATGGGGGTCACAATCTTTCACGAAAAACACCCGTCTAGCTGAATCCACTGTGAAAAATTTCCCCCACTCTATATCTGTGCCTAAATCAAAATGCGGATTCCATGAACAAAGCTTCTTTCTTAGAACTGCACGCCTGTGGAACTCTGTTCCGTCTGCCTGCTTCCCTCCGGACTACAGCTTGGATGTCTTCAAGTCCAATGTTAACAAATTCCTAATGAACCGCCCCCTTAATTAAACACTTCATCAAATCTCCACACTAACGTAATGTACTTGCAATAACCCTTATCCCTGAGTGGCTTCCGGGCCTTGATAAGTGGTGATCACTGTGTAAAAAAAAAAAAAAAAAACTTATCAAGGCCAGGGATAAGGGTTATTGCGTGTACAGTAATCAATGAGATAGTATTGTAGTAATCATTAGTATTGGAAATTTGATAGAGTGTCTTACTTAAGGGGACGGTTTGTCAGGAATTTGTTTATGTTGGATTTGAAGACATCCAAGTTGTAGTCAGGTGGGAAACAGGCGAACGGAAAAGAGTTCCACAATCGTGCACTTCTGAGAAAGAAGTTCTGCTCATGGAATCTACGTTTGGATTTGGGCACAGATAAAGAGTGGGGAAAATTATTGACAGTAGTTTCAGCCAGACAGGTGTTTCTCGTGAAAGATTGGCGAGGGGGGATGAGAGATTGGAGCTCAGACGAGCACTTGCCATGGAATTAACGATAAAACAAAGACAGGCTCGCAACGTTTCTTCTGTGGGAGAGAGGCTGCAGGGAAGAGAACAGGTCATCCTCCACCACACCACAAAGTCTATTTTGTACTCTGTCAAGGCAGGATAGGCTGTTTTTAGCAGCTCCTGCCCAGATGTGGCAGCAGTACTCCATCCTTGGACTTACTTGGCTTTTATATAGATAGAGAATTGCATCAGTAGTGAGATATCTTCTGGAGCAATCCCACCATTTTCCCAGCATCCTTGGCAACAGACCTGATGAACGTGTTCCATTTCAGAACAGGAGTAAAGGTCAATCTCAGAAGCTTGTCAAAACATAGAGCCTCCCCATGTGTATGAGTAAATGTGTGCATATCCTTAGTGTCGTCTGCCAAGAAGTTTAAACTCAACAGACAAAACTAGATCTGAGTTTGTCAACAAGAAGTCTAGTAGTAATTGATTTGTGCTATGTTGCTATGAAAATAACTGTCAAGGATTTGTAGTGGCAGATTATTCCCATTCTGGTTCACTCTTTTTGTTTCCTTGTTTATGTAGTAAATCACATCCTTACATCATGTGTAGACATTTATGCTGTCAACACTACCATCTATGGTAGCACATCAAAGACCGTAAACGACCAAGTTCTCTCTGATTCTCTCTCCTCTGATCTTGAGCATGTGGTATAAGGGGGAAAGAGGTGGCTGGTTACTTTTAATGCATCTAAAATCAAGCTTCCATCTTTACATCATCAATGCTCTGATGCCCATCTGGCATCAATTGAAATGAATGGCTCTCGTCTTGGGGAGGCTTCATGTTTTGACAAGCTTCTGGGCTTGACCTTTACTCCCGATCTGAAATGGAACACTTACATCAAGTCTGTTACCAAGGTCGCTGGGAAAATGGTGGGATTCTTCCTTCTACCATTTCGGTAGATATCTCACTCCTGATGCAATTCTCTACCTATATAAAAGCCAGGTATGGAGCTGCTAGAAGCAGCTTGTCCTGCTTTGACAGAGTTCAAAATAGACTTCATAGTTTAGTGGGAGATGTCCTTTTTTCTTCTCTGGAACCTCTTTCCCACAGAAGAGACGTTGCGAGCCTGTGTCTGCTTTATCATTATTTTCATGGCAAGTGCTCATCTGAGCTTCAGTCTATGTTCCCCCCCCCCCTCGCCAAACTTTCACGAAAAACACTCGTCTAGCCAAAACCACTATCAATAATTTCCCATAATCTTTATCTGTACCTAAACCTAAATGTAGATTCCATGAACAAAGCTTCTTTCTTAGAAATGCACGCCTGTGGAGCTCTCTTCTGTTTGCCTGCTTTCCGGCTGACTACAATCTGATTGTTTTCAAGTCCAATGTAAACAAGTTCTTGATGCATCGTCCCCCTAACTAATCCAATTTACAAAATTCCCACTACTTATGTTTACTACGCTATAATCACATTGACAAATGTATATCCATTAACCCTTATCCTCGAGTAGCCTCCAGGCCTTGATGAGTAGTGATTCCTGTGTAAAAAAAAAAAAAAGTACATAGGTGCTCGGATCCCAGAGCAACTATTTCTGTTACCTAAAGCCTGATTTAAGTAACCAATCAGAATTAAGTGTTTTACAAAAATTGCTTTGCTCCTGCGTCAAGTAATCTCAATGAATGCTAAAAAGCAAATGGTTTTAATTGCTACTCCTTTTCTTTCTCTGCTTTGTTGAGATTTGCTCTCCTTATCAAGTTAGTTTTTACAGGAACATGTGAATTCAAAATATTTTCCAACCAATGAAAATCATTTCAAACCCTAAGAAGTATTACATCTATGTGAAAATGGTAAGCCAGTGAAAACTAAGAAACTCCTATAAGAATTGGTCAACAAAATCAGTTTTCTCCAGACATTTCCAACTGCGTCTAAAGGTACCCAAGAATGTCGCTTAACAACACAGTCACAAAAGAAAAGGACTTAATGACTCACATACCAGCTACCTCAACTCGCACACATGTATACACACACTAACAAGAACAAGGTAAACCAACACACACACATACACAGTGTCACGCTGCCAAATACGCATATACATATATTACTTATATATGTATATATTCACACACTACATATTTTGACTTGTTGCTATCAGACATATGTTTGTATGAATGACTGAAAAATAACTTTTATACAGGGTGACCCAAAAAAACGGGCCCCAAATCTAATTAGGTCCTGTTTCTTAGTGTTTTGTTCGAACGAAATTTAACACAGTGTATTCTTTGTCCCAGCTCTCACTGACGTCTTGGTGTACTCATGGTTGTTGATTCTGCCATGTCCTGTAAAATAAGGGCAATCGGTGAATAAATAATGGAGATATCACGTTTTTTTGGGGGGGTCACCCTTTATTCTTATCTTTTGTGTAAAATTTCGTTTCATCCATTTTTAATCTACGAAGCTGTAGAAATAGAAAAAAAGGATTCTTAGCCTTCAGACCAGGATCAAAGTGTAGTATCTGACTGATGCTGCACGTGACTTTTTTCCTCACTTTTTTGGTCTCGGTTAATGGAGGAGTAATCCTTCATGACTGATACAGTTTTTTACTTTTGTTACTAACCAGAGTACCCCTTTTTGAGGAGCTGGTTTCCACCCACATTAAAAACCGACCTTGTGTCCAACTCTGCCCTCGTGGAGAGGCAAATAAAAAAAAAACTCTATTATATTTCAGTTAGCATTAGCTACCTGGTGACCCTTCTATTCTCTTAATGGTTTATTTATTTCCCATTTATGTATGTCTGTACATATCCTTCATTTTCTTCCTTTCCTAACCTTTATACCACAAATTCATATTAAATCTCCGTGTGGTTCTTGGCAATACTCAAAAATGCTATTGTCATCCAAGATGGCCTCTACTGATGCCAGGGACCATACCACACAGCTTTGCCTGTGAAACATGACTTTCTTTTTACACTAGATATGTTATCTGAATAATTGTCACAATAATCCAAACAAAATATGATGTAAGAACGTTTCATGTTATTTGTTTCATGTTTCTAACCAAAATTAGTTGTATTTTTCTACAAAAATGCATTCATTTTTTTTTTTTCTAGATTTTTGAAAACAAAGAAAAATTCCAAGCAAAAGCGAAAGGTCTAAAATCCGAAAGTATTCAAACAGACGTTTTAAATTTAAATCAGGTAAAATGAGAATTTTTCTTTTTATCCATTTCATCTGACACAAGTATATCTATACGTTGATTAACCCGCACCTGTTCACAGATATGATCTTGCTAGTTTCAGATTTTTTTTATAAATACTATGATTGCATATGATCTTCAGATAAGTCTTATTCATTCCCTGCGTCCTTTGTTCCATCTCGTTTGACTTGTCCTGTTACAGAGTCAGGGGTCGGAGGAGGGGGAATTGCAGGGCGCAGAGGTGGTTCTGGAGAGGACGATCCACTGTCTGGGCTTGCGAGGATGACGTCAACAGAGGCCGGACTCAGGAAGGTCGGTGATCCTGAATCCAGCTGTGTTGGAAATTGCTGGGGATAGGTATCAGCAGGACGGATCGACATTTCAGACAATGCATGGAGTAATGTTCTGACGCCATCCGTTCCAATAAATGGAGACAGCCAGACAACTAGAAGAGAAGCAGCTACCACAGACAGGAAAGTGGATGCATTATCTCTCTGACACTTTGCCAACACCGCCACCTAGCAACCCCTTCATGCTGTCAGTGTTGTCACTGGAAAATAATCATTGTTCCAAATCATTCATTCCTGTTACTTGATATTTAAAAGTACTAAAAACTTTTTTTGTGTTTACATCTGATTGTGGCTGCATGCCTAATTGTGTAGATTCAAACAACTCCCGATTAGCAATCCGGCCAGTCTTATGAATAATGTTACAGTTTTCTAATGGTCTACTATCAGACCATGTATGGAGTACTGTTGTCATATTTAGATTGATGAATCGTTACCATTTGAGGGTTCTTGATAAAGTGCAGAAACATATCCGTTTCACTGCAACCTCTCTTTCACAGAAGTTATGTTGTTGGTCTCAGTCTTTTTTATAAATACTATTACAGCATGTATTCTTCAAAATTGTCTGATCTATTCCCTGCTTCCTTTGTTTTAGTTTGTTTAACTCGTTGGTCTAGTGGTCCCCATCAATTCACTGTTTTGATACGTCATTGTAATACAACTTCCTATTCCAGTTTGCAAGCTTGTGGAACTCTGTTCCTGCTGACTGTTTTCCTCCTATCTATCGATTTAGTCTTTTGAAAATTAAAGCTAATAAACATATCCTCTCCCTGCATTAGTCATCTTTTGTTTGTTTGTTTTTTTGTGGGGGTGGGGGTTAGCTCCTTATATCAAGTGGCTTCACACCTTGTCTAGAGCATATTCTATATAAAAAAAATCTTGTTTGAGTTCGAAGTTGATATTTTAAAATTATAATCTGCAATGAAATATGCATAAGTATCCGAAATTGAATTATAGAAGTGCTTGCTTCAGTTTATTTCAGCCATACTACTAAGTTTTGGGAATAAAGTGGAAGATAGTGTTGATTGAGCTAATGCTGATGATTGGTCTTACTAGTAAGAACAGAACATAAGACAAAATATGACAATAGCAAAGAGGTACTTGTACAGTTTAATCAAGACATTAAAAAATGAAAATATCAAAAAAAGGTTATATTGTACGTATCCGTTTTGGACTGAAGATCTCCGAAAAAAAAATTTCACTTAATTTGATTGAGTAGTTTTTTTTTTTTTTTTTACAGCGGAAAAACACATTTTTATGACAGAGCATTGAAGCCAGCCATCTTTTAATTTTTTGAACACGCCACGGGGAGATAACTCAGTTTAAAGTGCCGACACTCCCTCCCCATCTTTAATACTAGCTTTTCTTCCTAAAAATCGTTGTAAAAATAAAACTACTTGATGAAATTAAGTGAAAATTAAGTGAATTTTTTTTTTTCGGAGAACTTCATTCCATAACGGATACGTACAATATAACCTTTTATTTTCATTTTTTAATGCCTTGATTAAACTGTAAAAGTACCAGCAAAGGAAGAATAACAAACACAGGCAAACATTGAAAGGGTAATGTTTATTGCACTGAGAATTTATAAAACTATCAGGGAATGAACGTCTGCTGGATAGGCCTAGTCTTTGAAAGAGTTATGGCTGGATGTGGAGAGGCCTAATTCTTGAAAGGTTCTTAGTTGGAGAAGATGTCTTTGGAAGTGGATTTACCCACAAAGAGTCTAGTAGTAATTGGTTTGTGCTGTGTTGCCATGGAAACAACTTAAGGATTTATAGTGACAGATTTATTCTTACTCAGGTCACTCTTTCTGTGTCCTATGTAGTAAGTACATAATAGGTGCTCGGCTCCCAGAGCAATTCTTTCTGATTAGCTAAAGTAACCAACAAGAATGAAGTATTTTACAAAAATTGCTTTGCTCCTGCTGTGGCAACTGAATCGCCAAGTGATTCCAATGTATGCTAAAAAGTAAATGGTTTTAATTGCAACCCCTTTTCTTTAACTGCTTTGTTGAGATTTGTTCTCTTCTTCAACTTAGTTTTTACAGGAACATGTGAACTCAAAATATTTTCCAACCAATGAAAATCGTTTCAAACCTTAACAAGTATTACATCTATGTGAAAATGGTAAGCTGGTGCAAACTAAGAAACTTCTATAAGAACATGCCAACAAAATCAGTTTTCTTCAGACTTTACCAGCCACACTTGAAGGCACCCTAAAAATGTCGCTTAAAAACATCCTCTCGTGCCTGTTTGGAGCAAGGGAGAGGTGCTGCTGTTTTAGAAGAGTATTATCTAAGAGCGATAACTCATTAACTTAAACAAAAATCATTTTGCAATAAATCATTTAGGACACTAAAATAATCATTTGAACAATGAGACAATTTTAATTAAAAACCCTCTTCTCTGTAAGAGAATGAAAAATATTAATACACAAACACTATACATGAACAACACTATCTTAACAAACTAAAAATGAAGAAATGTTAAATAACAAAATAACGAATTCTATTAATTAACGTATACAAAAATAATAGTAAATAAACTGGTTCGGCAATTTCTACGACTAATTTCATTCATCACTTTTTTTATTTGTTGTTGGCTATTCGAAAGATCAACAAGTTTTTATTGGCTGATTGACGTTTTTATTTTCTTTAAGTACATTTTCATATTTTATTGTAAATAAAATAATTTTTATTAAATTTTTTTAAAAATCTTTATAAAAAAAAAAGGTTGTTTTTTAAGTAGGTAAACAAACATTTGTAATTGGCTAATTTGAAAGATCAACGACTTTTTATTTGGTAATTGATTTTTTTTTTTTAAATTACATTTACACCCCAAACAAGGCACATTGCCACTTTGATGCAGGAACTACTATCAGTGACCTAATTTGCAGGGGTACTATGTAGGGAGTTTAGCAGTAAGATGCCTGTTCACATTACACTTGAACTTTTGCATGTCAGTACAGTTGGGAAAGCAGAAAACCGGAAGAGAATTCCAAAGTCTAGCAGTTCTGGGGAAAAAACTGTTAGAGTAGAAGGCCTTCCAACATCTTGGGATCCTACTGTGTAGGGGTGGGATTTTATTGCTTGTCAGGTTTGTCGGTGATATTTTCGTCGAGGGGGCACAAGGGCTTGTAGTTCGTCAGAGCATCCACCATTAAAATACTTGTAAAACAGGCAGAGGGATGCAACATTTCATCGATGGGACAGGGGCTGAAGCTTAGATGACAGTTCGGGATTCAGGTTGGCGACTCTCTTTTGGACCATGTCCAGGAGCGAGAGACTAGTAGCAGATGCACCAGCCCAAATGTGAACAGTACTCCATACATGGGCGAATGGTGGCCTTGTAGAGGTACAGGATCAAGCATTAGTAAATTTCTAGCATGGTAGAGAGAGCCCACCTTCTTCACAGCAGCCTTTTCAATGATCTCAATGTATCTATTCCAATTCATGTTTCCTGTGAACGTTAAGCCAAGGAGCTTGAATGAAGTATTCAGGCAATGTATCTTTAGTCATAGCTATTGGTGGTTAGTAAGGTTTCATATAATTATTAAAAGAAACGAGCTTTGTCTTGGCAGTGTTGAACGTTACCATCCATTTTTCATCCCATTCCATTACAGACTGAAAATCTTCCTCTAGGGTTTCTGCCATTACCTTAGATATGTGCTCATTAGTTTTACCCACGTGCCTGCTATAGAGCGTTGTATCGTTGGCAAATATACCCATCTCAGGGACAATTTTATCAGGTAAGTCATTTATGAATATCAGAAACCACAAAGGTCCAAAGATC
Organism: Euprymna scolopes; assembly: GCF_053919585.1. Classification (NCBI taxonomy): domain Eukaryota; kingdom Metazoa; phylum Mollusca; class Cephalopoda; order Sepiida; family Sepiolidae; genus Euprymna; species Euprymna scolopes. Next base: position 38,918,249 of record NC_136491.1, on the reverse strand, counting down.
GATTTAAGTACATTTCCATATTTTCTTGTAAATAAAATCATTTTTATTAAATTTTAAAAAAATCTTTATAAAAAATTTTATTTTTTAAGTAGGTAAACAAACATTTGTCATCGGCTAACTGGAAACATCTTGTTCATTGTTGGTTATTTGAAAGATTAACAACTTTTTTAATTGACTAATTGAATTTCTTATTTTGTCGCTATCAGCTACATAACTAACATCCTAAATTATTTATTTCAAAATTGTTTTTTTTTTCATAGTCAATGAGAGTTATCTCCCTTAGATAATCCTCCACTAAAACAAAGGCGGCAAGTTGCAAACGAAAAGAACTTCATAACTCACATACTAGATTCCTCAACGCGAACACATGTATACACATTGGCTGAAGAAGAGGGAGTCTCCGGAAGTGGAGAGGCCTAATTCTTGAAAAAGTTTTAGCTGGAGAAGAGAGTGTTTGGAAACAGGGAGGCTTAGTCCACTTTGGAGATGGTAGATGGCGCCACAATTTGTGATATATAAAAAAAATGACAGACAGAAATTTCATTCTCTTTTTGCTTTCGTCTGACCGTTTATTAACATGCCTCATCAACATTTTATGCTATGTTATGTAAGACATTTCCATCAACTTACACACACAAAAACACACACCCCATCATTTTCAAATTAGATTATACACATTTTTTATTATGAACATAATTACAAAGCAAACCATGTTGAGTTTGCGAGGAATAATTTTTTATGTTTTTTTTTAACACAGGGTTCACCACTTATCAAGGTCCGAAGGCCACTCGAGGATAAGGATTAATGGTTATACATTAGTCAGTGTGATTATAGCATAGTAAACATAAGTAGTGGGAATTTTGTAAATTGGATTACTTAGGGGGACGGTTCATCAAGAACTTGTTTATATTGGACTTGAAGACAATCAGATTGCAGTCAGCTGTAAAGCAGGCAATCGGAAGAGAGTTTCACAGGCGTGAAGTTCTAAGAAAGAAACTTTGTTCATGGAATCTACGTTTAGGTTAAGACACAGATGAAGAGTGTGGGAAATTATTAATAGTGATCTTGGCTAGATGAGTGTTTTTTGTGAAAGTTTGCCAGGGTTGGGGGGGACCATAGATTGAAGCTTAGATGATGAAAATAATGATAAAGCAGAGATGGGTTCACAATGTTTTTTCTGTGGGAAAGAGGTTGCAGGGAAGAGAAAAGGGCATCCCCCCACTAAGTTACAAAGTCTATTTTGAACTCTGTCCAGGCACGATAAGCTGCTTCTAGCAGCTCCTGCCCAGATGTTGCAACAGTACTCCATCTTTGGCCGTACCTGGCTTTTACATAGGTAGAGAATTGCATCAGGAGTGAGATATCCTCTGGAGCAGTAGAAGGATCCTAACATTTTTCCAGCGACCTTGGCAATGGATTTGATATATGTGTTCCATTTCAGGTCAGGAGTAAATGTCAAGGTCAGAAGCATTGTTGTTTCTTTGTTTCATTTATAAATGCTTTTCTTTGAACCTGGCGTTGGCTCAATTGTGTAAAATCGGCAATTTATAAAGGTCACGGCCATGGAAGAATGTGAACAAAGTTTGTTTAAGCATTGAAAGTAGTTTTATGTTGTTTTCGTTAAATATTATCAATTTAATTATATATTATTACTAGCATTTCAGCCCGGCGTTGCTCAGGTGTTTGGGGATGTATGTTGAGCAAAAATAAAAGTGGAGGAAAAAGGAGGAAAAGAACAGGAGAAAAACCTGACGTCTTTGCTGTTACGACCACCACCAAACCGGAAGTGACATAGGTTTAAATTAAGGCTAGGCAATCGAAGAGAGAGGATGACTTTCGAAAATATCGGCGAAAAAAGCGACCCCCCCCCTGTAGAAAAGTGCCCAGTTGAAGGTGAAGATATTAATGTTTTTAGCCAATTTTTCAATATTTGTCGTCTGAAAGGTTGAATTTCAAAGCGATACTGATCTTGTCAAAATCCGTTGTCTCTGTCGAAAGTTTTAGGTAGACATGCAAACATACATACATACATACTTTTATATATTGGTAACTAAAAATTTTCGACCCAAACCGATTGAAAAGCTTGTCCCATCTCTGAATACCATTTATGTAAAATTTCAAATGTTTAGACCAGAAATTGTCTGAGTAATTTGGTAGAGACCGCAGAGGTCAATTTTTTTTTTTATTTTGACTCCTATTATGACCCCCTGAACATTTATTGTTTTGGGCTCAAATCAAGTTATTATGTTAGACCCATGTTCAAGGAATCTATGTCTAAGATTTCAAGTGTTTAGACTCAAAATTGTCGGAAGAGTTTGGTAGAGTTCTTAAAGGTCAAATCGTTGAACTTTCACCCCTTAACAGCCAAATTTCTGGCCGAAAATGGATTCCAATAATTTTCACAAATCTCAGTACCCTGTATATCAAATTTCGAGTCTGTAGACTAAAAATTGACAGAGTTATTCTGTAGGGAAATGTACATACACACAGACACACAAATACACACATAGATACACAGACACACAGATACACAGACACGTTCACTTTTATAGATATATAGATTAATCAATTTTTTTTTTTTTTAATTACATTTTCACCCCAAACAAGGCACATTGCCACTTTGGTGTAGGGGGCTACTATCAGGGGCAGCAACTACTGGGGCACTATATTGGGATTTGGGCAGCAAGATGTCCGTTCACGTTACACTTGAACTTCTGCATGTCCGTACAGTTAAGGAAGCAGGGACCTGGAATGGAATTCCAGAGTCTAGCGGTTCTGGGGAAGAAACTACTGGAGTAGAAAGACCTTTTACATCTAGGGATCTCTACTGTGGTGCGTGAGGGTGGGATTTAACTGCCTATCGGGTTTGTCGAGGGTGTCTGCGTCGTGGGGGCACAAGTGTCTGCAGTTCGTCAGAGCATTCACCATTAAAATACTTGTAGAACAGGCAGAGGGACGCAATGTTTCGTCGATGGGACAGAGGCTGAAGCTTAGATGCCAGTTCAGGGCCTATCAGATTGGCGACTCTCTTTTAAATCTTGTCTAGGAGCGAGAGAATATTATTAAGTGAGGAATCATTAAAAAATAAAATTCCAGTTTCGTTATTAGATAAACACAACATCAGGCTAAATTTTGTAGCCATTTTATTTTTCATAGGCTTCTTTCACATAACATTGACACTTATCATGCACACTTTTTTCAATTTTAGATGAATAATACTTAATGGATTTTAAATGAAAATGATTCCTTATTGAGTAATATATATATAAAAAAAAACAGGCTTTCTTCAAGCAAAGTTCTTCAACGTTTGCTACAGACTAGTCAGACTAAAATCCAACATCATAAAAAAAATCAAATATCATAAAAAAAAAACATTATAAAAAAACAAACATCATAAAAAAATCAAACATCATAAAAACAAACATCATAAAAAAAAACAAACATCATAAAAAATTAAACATCATAAAAAATCAAACATCATAAAAAAATCCAACATCATAAAAAAAAAATATCCAATACAGAATATTCCCAACATAGTTTTGTTTTTAATTTCAATAAATCTTAAATAAGAAAACTTTCGGGGGGGGGGGAATATTCTGCATTGGATAAGTGTTTTTTTTTATGATGTTTGATTTTAGTCTAACAGGCCGCCAGCAAATGTTAGGGTATTTTGTTTGAAGAAAACCAGAAAACAACATAAAACTACTTTTCATGCCTAAACAGATTTCTCTCATGCTTCTTGATCTTTATAAATGTTGTGGTTGCAAGGTTGAACAATAATTAGTAAGGAAATACAATGAAGACGCAAACAACAAGATAACGCAATAATAAGTGTATTAAAGAAAAGGTATATTTACAATATGTACAAATGACGGTGTCGAGTCAGAGAGTCTTGGTGGGAGGACATGTACGCTCTTCGGCGTCACTTCTGGTGGCATTTGAGTAAGACACACCAAGGCCAACCTAGGCTTGCCATTTATAGTGTTATGTTATTCGCATATGCAAATAAGTGGTTGCCACCACAACAATAAATTACCATGAAAATCTTCATTGAATCTATTGTTTGGTTTAGTTTTATTAATTTGCTCAGGTTATGTTTCGGATTTTTCAGCCAATCTGTCTTCATCAGGTTAGTAATTCTAATGACATATATCCATGAATCCAAAAATTTCTTTTTAATAATGTTATTTCTATTTTGCTTCCATCTTTTTCGTCCACTTTCTTTTTCCCGTTCTTTCATCACTTTGCTTTTAAAGTTGTCATCATTCCAGACAGACATTTTTGATTAACATCTATCCTCCCATCATCTGTCTTTCCATCTTGTAGAAGATAGAACATTATCAGAAGAAAAAGATAATTACAAAAAAATACAAACATTTCCAGCTAATTGATTTCCTATCTAAAGATCATTGTTCAAACTTCTCAGCTTTTCACAGACAATTTGTCACACACACACACACACACACACACACACACACACACACACACACACACACACACACACATAATAAGTTATGAAAATGTATATAGAATTACGCTACACAGAATTTCCACACATTTCGTTCCTGTAGGGACTTGTCAGACTAAATTGCTTACAGGGACAAAATGCAGTAAATTCTGTGTAGTTAAATGACCATATATATTTTCATAGCATCTAACTAGCTATTATTTAATTAGAATTCATTGAAATGAGCATTATTTATTAATTTTATTTATTAATTTTATTTATTAATTTTATTTTTGCAGACTATTATCCCCCATCTTTTTATTAGTTGTTTCACAACGTTTCGGCCAACTATTCCTCTGGCCTTCGTCAGGTGGTAACCGCGACGGATAGGAACTCTGAATCTCCTGACTGCATTCACTGCAATTACTGCCTTCCGTAGTTGTCGTCGTCTTACCACGTTTTTGGCCAAGTAAGCCTCTAACCGGCTTTGGGTGGGATTGAAACCGCTATCTTCAGACAATTCTGTAGTTGTTGTTATCTCACCACGTTTTTGCCAACAGAAGGCAGTAAATGCAGTGAATGCAGTCAATAGATTCAGAGTTCCTATCCGTCGCGGTTACCACCTGACGAAGGCCAGAGGAATAGTTGGCCGAAACGTCGTGAAACAATTAAAAAAAGATGAGGATAATAGTCCGCAATAAAAAATTAATCTAACTAGCTCTACTCATTATTGAGCACTGCTGAAGCTATGAACGTCGATGCATAAAATATACCACCTGATAAAATTTTATGTGAAAACAAATATATATTTATATGTGTGTGTGGGGTGTGTGGGGGGGTGCATGAGTGTCCAATTCAATGTTTTATGAAAGACTTGGTTTTGAATAGAGGCCACACAAGTTGCTGACCATTCCAAGTCAAAAATATTGGAAGGGTCATATTCAAATAGATCTTATCCTTAATGGCTTTATCCGTGCCCCTGCTGCTGCTAACCGTGCCCAGCCTACACTCATGTTTCCATCATTCACACTGAAGAAGACCGAAGGATTGGTCAAAGATATGTGCTTTTGAAAGAAACATTTTCGTTTTTTTTTTTTTTAAAGACTTTTTGTACTCCTACCCGCCAACACAGGAAATAAATACAGAAAAGATATAAACATTTATATATTTTTCGTATTGATTTTGTAGCCATATATATATATATATATATATATATATATATATATATATATATATATATATATATATATATATATATATATATATATAAGGGAGTAGTCACCAACAATGTGTATTTTTTAACATTATTTTATTATTCCGTGTCTTGGTTTTTCATTGAGAATTATGTTTGGATCATTGTAATAATGTTTTTAAGTCATTGAAATCGTTTACGCGCGTAATTTCTGACGAGAACGCATCACAGACCGTTTGAAATGCGCGTAAACGATTTCAATGACTTAAAAACATTATTACAATGATCCAAACATAATTCTCAATGAAAAACAAAGACACGGAATAATAAAATAATGTTAAAAAATACACATTGTTGGTGACTACTCCCTTATTTAAATATACATCTTTCTTTCGTTGGAATTTATTAACCCATTTTATATATATATATATATATATATATATATATATACTAGCAAAGATACCCGTGCTTCGCACGGAGCTTTGTTGCACACTCGGGTACCAAAATCTGTGGGCACCTTTCCAGTAAGTTGATGTTGTAAGAGCAACGATTGCATAAGGTGATTAACATTTTAACTACCTCTTGTAGTGACTGAAATTCAATCAGGAACTTCACAAAACATTTTCATCAAAAAGGAAGGTTACTTGATGTTACATAGTAAATTTTTCATTGAAGTAATTTTCAACTCTTGCTTAAATTTTATCTTGCACATTCAATACTAAAAACTTACCACAATCAGATCATGTCAGTTTTTCCTCATATCCATTTCTCGAACTTTTCACTGAAGAGCCTCAGGGTAAACTACATTTCTGCTGCTTTGATTTGGAGCCAGAATGTAGAGTTTTTCTGAACTTCCTGTCCGGCTGATGGAGACGTAGAACATACCGTGACTGAAGCAGTCTGATGTTAAGTCTACGCCAATGGTGTTAAATGTCTGACCTTGACTTTTGTTTATGCTCATTGCAAAACACACCTTCACAGGAAATTGGAGTCTCCGGAATTTAAATGGAAGTTCTGAGTCCGATGGAACTAAGGGGATCCTTGGCAGTAGAACGGTTTCGCCTTTGTAGGGACCACAGGAAATGGTGGCCTCAAGTACATTGGTGTGCAATCTGGTGATAACACATCTGGTTCCGTTTGTTGTTTTTGGCGGTTCCAAGGATCGAAGAATCATGATTGGCGATCCAATTTTGAGATTTAAAATGTGTGGAGGCATTCCAGATATCTCCAAAGAGTTTAAAAACTCCACAGGGTAGTGAACAGCTTCATATTCATTAGTAGCCGAATCAACTGACTTGTATTGCTTTGTGTCTCCTGGAAATTCATTCATTATTGAATTGTTCAAATGATTCACATTGCTGTTTAATGGCGAAATAATAGCCCTCTCAGCAAGCCAATCCGGTGATTTTCCATTGTTTTGCAGGTCTGGGTACACTTTGTCTTTCAGTTGCTTCTGATTACCGACACATTTACCAAGCGCAGTTGGAATCTTAATTGTGTCAGGTGAAGAAGTGATAGGAAACTGACCATTACCGATTTGGAGAATCAATTTTGAGAAGTCTGCTGTAGCTGTGTTATCAGAGATATAGGCTCTCATATTAGTAGTCAGTCTCTTCACTATAACGTGCCTCCAGAGATAGGATTGTTTCAAACTTGCATTGACAATGTTAGCCCTTGTGCCATTTTTAACCACTGGGAGGATTTGACGGAAATCACCGCAAAATAAGGTTGGAATGCCACCCATGGGATTCTTGTTTCCTGTGATGTCTTGCAGTGTTCGGTCAATTGCTTCATAAGCACTCTTGTGCGTCATTGGGGCTTCGTCTACAATGATTGCAGAGGTGTCTCTAATTACATTTGCCAAGGCTGAGTTACCAGTAATTTTGCAAACTGGCTGATCCATTCGATGAGTATCCAAGGGTACTTTAAAAGTGCTGTGAAGAGTGCGGCCACCTTGTAGTAGAGTAGCAGCAATGCCACTGGATGCTGTTGCAAGCACAATCTTTCTCATGGATCTAATCTTTGCAAGGATCAAATTGATTACAAAAGTCTTGCCCGTACCACCTGGAGCATCAAGAAACATCATGTTTTTGTTCATTTCACCTTGTGCTTCCAACATTGCCATGAATGAATTGTAAACTTCTCTTTGAGAATCGGTCAGTTTTTCTTGCATATTTTTTGCTTGTAGGGAAAGTTCTTCAAGATTATAAGTAACTTCACGTTGATACTCTCTCGCGAGTCTTTCATCTCTCCCTTGCGTTGGTGCAGGTAATCCATAGCTTGCCAATGGTTGACCGCACATAAGGAGAACTTTTTCTTCAATTAGACAAAGAGTTTTATTGTAGATGTCCTCATTAAAATCTGCTTCTGGATTGTTAACTTCTTGCCTGTATCTGTGAAGAATGTCTTCAGATATTACATCACGAAAAGCCATCCAGATCTCAAGAGGATTTCTTGGCTCACAGGCTGTTAAAATTATCACAAATAGGCTTCGCAAATTTGAAGGTGATTGAGTGGCACTTGCCTCTCCTACTGCTTGATGCAAGTGATGGTCATTTTCTAAAAGGCCTCGAGCAAGGCACGCTGCTCTGTATGTTTCAAACACCTGACCATTGTATGCTCGCAAATTTTGAAATGAAGTTGGACCAGCAACCTCATTGAGCAACAGGCGTAAGAAATAACACTCCCCTGCTTTTGGACTAATCGTGTAGATTCTCATAATGCATGGTGCCTTCCATACATCATCATTTTCAGTACCTTCAACTTGTACCCCACGCATTCTTCTCATCCATTTCTTTGTCGATTTGTTCCAAGTGTAAAACTCAGGGACTTCTACGTATTTGAGACCCCTTGCAAAGTCATCCTCATGGCAGAGTTGAAAAAATGCTGTCAAAGTTGTGGCAGGCGGTGGACCTTGGGCTCGTTCCAGAGCAGTATCAGCTGAGAACATGACATGCTGCCCATTTTCAAGATGAACAGAAAGTTGTACAATTGGGGGGAAATGTTCATGGATGGGATGTTCCAATATCCTCCAGGCCGCCTCTGAACTGCCGACATACCTTGCATTCTGGAACTGCTGGATCTCATCCACAATGTGACTTTGTACTTGGCCTTGTTGGTTAGCTGCTCCATCAGTTCTTTGTAGTTCAAACACTGCTTGATCACATCCTTTATTCACGTATTTGAGGACATATTTGATGCTTTGGATCGAGCTGCAAATTTCTACGTTAATGTGAGCGTTGAACTGCTGAAGGAGGACCTTGTTGTACGGAACAATCCACTGGTTTGTTATTTCTTGATTAACACACCGACCATTTCTCTTCATCCTTATTGTACCAGTCTGGCCTCCATCTTCTGGTTTTCTTCGCCTGTACTTGGGGTAAGAGTCTTGGCCTTGCTCGGTACACTGAAGAAATTCTTTTGGGTATTTTTTGGAACATTTGTTGTCAATCGTACATGGACAATTTGGATTAAATGGTCCACAAGGTCCATGCACCATATGTGCCATCACTTTAGCATGAAGATCAGGATCTTCCTCTTTGTCAGGGATCTCTGCAGATATGCAGAGATCCATTTTTTCTGGTAGAAGTTTGTCCTCTGGGGCCTGCCAGGTGAGGATGTGTGCATGCGGCAGTCCTCTTTTTTGATATTCAATACTGTACAGGAAAGCCCTCAACCTGCCAAATCCTCCCTTTTTAATAAATTCAAGTAACTTTTTTAGCTTCTGCCTGAAAACCCTGGCAACAATATCTGGACGATCCTGAGGGTCTTGCCCTTGAAGACAATTTTCTGTAATTTCTGTCCACTTTGGATTTGTTGTGAACGTGATGAAGAGGTCGGCTCGGCCCATTCGCCGAACATATGCCATGGCATCACTTTGACGCTCAAACATGTATCGAGGGCCTCCTGTATAAGTTGCCGGAAGAACAACTCGTTGACCAAACTGTTCTGGATTCCCATCCTCCCTAAGAATTGAATCTCTCAAGTTGCTATAATTGTCAGCTCTCAGGGTCTGTTGCTCACGCCTCAGGAACTGTAAATGTTCTGTTTCAATCTTGCAGTACACATCCACCAGCCATTGTTGAAATAGCCTTCGGTACCAGAGAAAATAGTTTCCAGGCCGAGTCATTAAATGGTACGAATAAAATTGCTGTTGGGTAACTTTTCGCCCATTGGATGCCTTCATGTAGATGTTGTAAGATGGAGAACCATAGGGGTACATTAACGGGTACATTAAAGTATCGTAGAGGGGATGTAGTTCGGAGATCCATTTTAATGTATCATTTCTAAAACGCAAGACAATATCCCGGTTAGCTGTTGGTTCATTCTCCATTAATATTCCAATCTCATACGTTGTTGTTGGAGCATTGAATCGCCGTGGATGCTCTTCTTGCGGCCTTCGGTCTTCCCTTATGACAACTTTATGTTCTACCAAGTGTTCTTCTTCAATCCTCTCCTTTGTTGTTTTCAGCTGACAAATGAAGCTGTTGTTCTCATGTAAAAATTCAGTCAGACTTTGGAGAATGTCTCTATTGAGTCTACTGTCACGTCCCCGATTATGTAGTTCCTCTTCCAGACTATCCAAGAAGTAGACTTGAATAAACTTTGCTGTTTCATCTTCAGGTGGTAAAAGACTCCCAATCTGGTGGCAAACCTGGCCTCGAATTCTAAAAGAAGGATTCCACCCATGTACTGCCGCAATTTTGTGACCAAATGATGTCATTGCAAAACAATTGTTATAACTGCATAGATTTTGCAGAAAATCTTTAGAGATGGGACCATTGCCGGAGAGCAAATCTTGAAGCAACTGAGGCAGTGGTGGAAAGCTATCAAGCACAACTTTGCCAGAAGAACAACAACAACCAGGGGTTTCTCCTTTAAATTTTACAGCTGAGCAATGTTGACATACTTTGTCCATTTTTCCTATATCAGCTGTAGTGAGAGAGTCATTTTTGTTGTAGAGCAATCCTTTTCTATTGCAGTGTTCTATTTCATGGTGTCTCAAAGCAGTCATTCGTTGTCTAGCTGCCTCGTTTTCTGTCAATTGCTGGGGCAAAGTCATACTCTCTCTCCATGCAGCCTCTCGTTGTTGCCCTTGGTATAGGCGAAAGCTTCGTTGGGTTTCCGATTCCTTCTGATGTCGTTGAGCCACTCTCAACTGACCTTGTGTACGTCTACTTACCTCATATAATTCATTCGATCGTAATATTGCTTCTCTTTCCAGTGCATATCTTTGCCTTTCTTGAATTTCATCTTGTGATGAATTTAACCGCCTTACAGCATGTCTAGTTCTGTCAGCTTCACGTTGGGGTTCTCTTTCCAAATCTGACAGTCTTGCTCTCCTTTCTCTTTGACGTATCCTGTTAAGTTCTAGACGTCTTTCTCTATCTGAATTGTTTTCATTGGAGCGAATTGCAGCAACTCTTAGTCTATTAGCTTCCAATCTTTCCATTCTTTCTTCCTCACTTTCGTTTCTACTTCGTTTGGGTGGCATAATTTCGGTTTTAAACGGAATTGTTTAACGATATTAATGATTGTAAATTAATTAAGCGTAAAGGAAATGTATACTAACTGAAATGGACGAACTATAAATAATATTTCTGAATAGTACAATTATAAACAATTATATTGTACCTATTTACTATGCCTCCCCACGGGACAGAGTTAGACACCAGGGTCGTTTTTTAACGTGGAGAAAAGGTACAAAAATAACAATTGTCTCAGTCGTGAAGGATTTCTCCTCCACCGAAAGAGAACAAGAAAATGAAGTGCAGCATCTGAAGAACAGATGGTATTTATTTGCTCCCCCACTGAGCAAATTAGGCACAAGGCCGTTTTTAATGTGAGGTAAAAACCAGCTCCCCTAAAAGGGGTCACTCTGGTTACCAAAAATAATAATTGTCCCAGTATAGAGGGTTTCCCCTCCATTGACTGGTACAAATTATCTTAAGTGCAGCATCTGAAGAACAGATACTACACTTTGATCTTGACCAAAAGGAATGAATAAAAGCGACCTACGTGTGACTCATTACTTCCGGGTGTAAACGTCACAGTCTAAAAGTAATAATTAAAAAAAAAAAAGTAAATATAAAATAAATGTAATACCAACTTAGGTTAACTAAGTAAACAGTACAATTAAAACAGTTCTATTAAAACAAATAATTACTAAGATCTAGGTAATTGTTAGTCTCATTGTTATGGTTTTAAAGAAAAAAATGTGTAAAAAAAGTTCTGCTTTTGTGAGTACGTGTATTTCTTTTAAATTACATAACCTTTTTATTTTATTATTTATATCTCTTTTAAATTTATATATTTTGTTAGTAAACTGGAAGAAATTCAGTTGAATAAAACCTTGTTCGTGTTCTTTACGTTAAACTCATATTTTTATAAAAGGTTCATCCGGTTTAAAGAAAGCACTAAGTTTAAATAAGACTGGAAATAACTAATTCAATATATAAATAGAAAAATGAAATAAATATAAGCTTTAAGTCTTAAGATAGTAATAATCAAAATGTAATAAATTATTTGTAGTTCAAATCTATGATAAGACAGGCTTTCGAAATAGGCTCGACCAGAAAGATTAAATTGGAACGAAATTATAATCTCCGTGCCATTTTCAAAACAACCCCACAAAAGTAACGGTATCCTGCAGTTGGTTAAATGACAATGGTTGTAAGAAAAATGTAAAAGAAAATGCGCTTATCTGTTTATTTTGACCTGTTTTATTTAATTAAAAAAAAATTGGCTATAACTGGAAGAGAGCGTTATGTTTTGGGGGTTATTTAAAAAATAGAATGGAAATAAAGTTAGTTCCGTTTTAATTGTCTTTAATTGCGGCAAGCGCTAACAAAATCAAAAAATCACTGTTTACATTCGAAATGTTAACTTTTATAGGTTTACAGGTTTGCTGACAAGGCTGGGGGTGTTTAATACAATTATTTTACTAAATTGATTTTTTTCATTTAAAAATGAAATTATTTCTTTTTTAATAAAGTTTTATTTTAAAATATTTGTTTTTGTTTATTTATATAAAATTACGATAGTTGAATTGTATTCTTTCAATAATATTGGCAAGTAAAATATAAAAGATTAAAACGGAACGAAATTGAAATTTCCATTACATTTTCAATACAATCCCAAAACATAAAGCTTTCCTCGCCAATGAATTGTTTTGATAATATACGTAAAGTGAAATAAATCGAATATAAAATTAAATGAAAATATATTAAATAATTAAATGTTAAATAGATTTTGTAAATAGTACAGTTGAAATGATTAGAATATTTCCAATATGTAATAAGGTCGAGGTAATTAGTTAAAGAGATTTAATATAATGTGATATGCAAATGAGCATAAGTCATTCGATATGGGGGTGGTTTGTAGACTAGTATATAAAGAAATTAGGCAAAGATGCTTATGTCTCCTTTAACAGAAACATCCTAAAATGGGTTCTAATGTTTCTCTACCAGGAGAGATCTACCCTCTTACCTCCTTTATATTTCGCCGATGATGGAGAGCTGTACACACAGACAGAAACACACGAACCCTATTACTTTATAAATATATATATATATATATATATATATATATATATATATATATATATATATATGAATAATTGGTTTCATTGAATAAACAATTTCTATGGAAAATGCATGTAAAAATTACTTTTTTTTCATTTTTTTACTTCAGGAAATGATCTGTTGGTCTTCTGATGAGCTACGAGAAGGAAAGATTCCGGTAATTATGTGTTTATTCTCGGTTGTTTATTGTCAAGTTACATTGAATTGTTTGGAAATTCGACAACAAAAATGAATAAATACTTGACCATTAAAATTTAACATATCAGTGGTTATATATACATATATACATATACGTATATATATATGTATATATATACATATATATACATATATATATGTATATATTTACATATATATATGTATATATATACATATACATATATATACATATATATATATACATATATATATACATATATATGCATATATATATATACATACATATATATACATATATATATATACATATATATATATATATACATATATATATATATATATATATATATATACTTTGTTTAATCATAGAAATTAATATACGAAAGTATAATTTTATGCTTAAACTTTAAGTATTTACTTCAATTAAGCTACACAGAATATTCCACGTTTAGAAAACGTGGAATATTCTGTGTAGCTTAATTGCCATATTTATTTTTATAAATTGTTACATATGTGTGTGTGTGTGTGTGTGTGTGTGTGTGTGTGTGTGTGTGTGTGTGTGTGTGTGTGTGTGTGTGTGTGTGTGTGTGTGTGTGTGCATGTAAGTATTTGTTGTTTCATAGATGTTTATCCAATGAAGTACAGTGTATAATAATAAATAGGTAGAGTTATAATATCGTATATTTTTTATTCATACAAATATCATTAGCTACATATGCGCATACATATTTCAGCTGCGACTTTGTACAAAGTTCAACTTCTTCAGACCATGTTAACTGAATTGAAAAGAATAGACAAATTATAGTCCTGCCTATCATTTTAATTGGAAAAAAGACAAGAGAGTCAAGGGGCCATATAATTGTAATTACTAAACACTGAATGAACACTCCTTACAAAACACTTGTCTTATTACCTCAGTGATATACCGCCCAAAAGTAGAGAATCCAGAAGTAGAAATATTTTCTATAGGGAGCATGTCAATGAAGTTTAAGGGTAGGATTTACAGGCATAGATTATCATTTAAACAGGAATAGATAGAAAAGTGTGTATATAGATGCATACATACAAAAACGGAGATGTGGATGGATTATTGTACCAGTTGCTTATGGAACCTTGATAGCTTTGAACCCATGTTTAAATCTGTGCATATTTAGTTAACATTTAAAACCTGGTATGTGTATTAACGTAATTTTAGGGTCGTTACCAAAATTTATTCCATTGATTAACAAATATAAAGAAAGGGAAAAACTGGGAGCAGATAAAAAAAAAGGGAGCATATGAAATTTGGCCCAGAAGGAATATTAATTTATAAAATGGGAAGGGAACAAAAACAAAAAAATGAGAGTGTCAAACCATCCTCTCGTCGATACAACGCACAAAAGTCTTTTTTCCTTTCTTTCCTCAATTTTTAAAAAATCCTCGTGTATTCAATATTATCTTCCACCATTCGTTCTCGTTCTAAGCTGTCGAACAAAAAACTCAACTCAACCCTCATGCTTTAGAATTCGTCTCTTTTAACAGTTACCAATTATGTACATATGCAAATTAATAGCATACGTTCACCAATGACCGACCTAAAGAATTATGCTCGCCTTTTCTTTTCTACATTTTTTGCTGACTAAGCAAACACGAGGTCGTTTGCGAGAATGATGATTACTATTACATAATTTAGTTCAAATTTTATTAAAAAGAAATAAAATATCGGTTGCTTTTATTTCCTAAAGCAAAGGTTAAAAAATTAACTTTAAAGTAACTATTTAAAACAAATCATGATGTGAATGGATTATTTGTACCAGTTGCTTATGCCATTATATTGGAACCTTGATAGTTTTGAACCTATGTTTAAATCTATGTATATTTAGTTAACGTTTTTAATATGTGTGTATGTATGTATGTATGTATGTATGTATGTATGTATGTGTGTATGTATGTATGTATGTATGTGTACTAACGTAATTTTGAGGTTGTTACCAAAATTCGTTTTAGTGATTAACAAATATAAAGAAAGGAAAAAACAGATAAAAACAAAATAAGAAAAAATGGGATCAGATAAAAAAATATGAAAATTTGGCCCAAAAGGAATTTAGTCTAAATTTGTTTAAAAAGAAATAAAATATCGATTGCTTTTATTTCCCAAAGTAAATAGTTGACTTTAAAGTAACCATTTAAAACAAAAGATGAAATCTACAAACATCTATATAAAGGAAAAATACAATTCTTTAAAAGAGTTTTATCGATTCAAACAGTAAAGTCAACTTTATCACTTGAAATTATAATGACAATTTGAAAGAAAAACGGGAAATATTCTTGCTTTTCTTCTCAAAATAAAGAAACAGCCTTACTTGATTTGAAAATTGAAAAGAAAGCGGCATGCAAAATATAAAACTCGTCTTTGAAAGTATTTCCTTAAATGTTCCCTCCTTCTCAGTATTTCTCTTTAAAATACTCTCTCTCTCTCTCTCTCTCTCTCTCTCTCTCTCTCTCTCTAAATCTTCAGGACTTTCTGGTCCAAATATTTTTTTCTTTAAATTAAAGGTCCTTCTTCTGAAACACTTTAATTGTCTCTTTGATATTAAAGACTAATGAAACAAAATTCATTGTTAATAAAAATTTGTAGAAGTTTTCTTCAACTCAATTCTTTCCTTCACAAGTTTCATCTTCTCAAATGCCAAAGACAGCCATAAATTTTATTTATTCTTTCTTCTGGGCGGTCCAATTCAAATTATTTTACATCTATATAGACGAAATTTAAAAAAAACGTCTTCCTCTAAAGGAGAAGGTTCTGGAACTTTCTGTGTATTTAACATCAGAATGTGATGGAGAAATAATGAGAGCCACCCTTCTCTCAGGACGGTTACATTCAATGTGATAAAAATGACCAAGGAAGTCTTCTTCCTTGCCCTCTCTCTCTCTCTCTCTCTCTCTCTCTCTCTCTCTCTCTCTCTCTCTCTCTCTTCGTGTTACACAGAGGAATGGAGTTGCAGGTGGCAGAGGGGACAGTCGGCTGTCTGGGCTTTCAAATATGATGTCAAAAAAAAGTTGATCAGATCCTGGATTCAGGTGCCCCGGAAATGACGTCAAAGAAGTAAAAATGGGGGACATAGAATCCCCAGAGATTAGATTAGCAGGATTGAGACCGACATTTCAAGACAATACGTGGTGGAATGTTCTGACGTCATCTATGCCAATAAAATAGAGGCAGCAGACGACAAAAGGAGAAGAGAGTGGCAATCATGGGCAGGACAAGCAGACAAATTATCTCTCTGTCATTTTTCACACACACACACACACACACACACCACCTTGCGACCCCTGCGACATGTTGTCAAGTATTGTCACTAGAAAATAAACATTTTCAAATCATTTCATTCCTATTTGTATTTTAAATGTGTAAGAGACTTCGTTTTGTGTTTGTGCCTATTGTGGAACTAGGCTGAAGTTGTACGGATTTCAAACAAATCCCAATTAGCGATCCGGCTAGGTTTTTTTTTTTTTTTTTAATAACGCAACTACTAACTATACTCTCAATCATGCCAATAAGTGCGGCAAGAGGAGAAATGAGACACAGGCGAGCTCTAACAAGTAATAAGTGCATACTAGTCACACAGATGAAAAGGGTCGAACCTACACCACCTTCCCGGCACTACTTGATGGCCGAAAGGGTTAAAATAAATATTCCCAAAGTGTGTGTAAGGGTGAGTAGATGTGTACGTATATGTGTGCATCTGTACTGAGATCCACAGTATCCATAGCGCGGATATCCGTTCAAAGGGAGTTAACTCATAAATCTGGAAACAACAGTGCCGGGTTGTTTTCTTGTGCTTCTTTTGTTTTCATCCAAATCAGAGGTTGAAAATGAACCCTTCTCTTCCTTTAAGGAATTCTAGCACCTCCACCCCCACCCCCTTAAAATATTGATATCCAGTTTACGATCCCGGCAATTTTGTGTTAGCATTTTCTTGCAAGTTATGTAAGCAGCTGGAAAAAAATCTGGTGCAAAAACTGTCGAACTGCCAGACGATAAATTCAAAATGCGGCCTCTCCTTCTAAAAAGACGCCATTCTTAACATGTAAGCTACCGAAAAAAAATCTGACACAAAGACTTCCTGACTGTCAGACGATAGATTTAAAATGCGGCCTGTCCTTCCCATATTAAGAATGACTTTCTAAATAGAAGCCATTCTTAACATGTAAGCTATTGGGGGGAAAAAACTGACACAAAGACTGCCAGATTACCAGACGATAAATTTAAAATGTGGCATCTTCTTCCCATATTAAGAATAACTTTCTATTAGTATGGGGAAAGGGGGGTTTCAAGTTGACAGTGTTGTTTTTGTTTAAGGCATCAAATCGATTGATTTGTTAATATACGCATTTGTAATATTAATTTGTAATATCACCCACTGAACTTTCTACTATGAAAACAAATAAACATTAACTGTTTTTAATAAAAGTTTTTTTATTTATTTATTTATTTTTTTTAATTAAGTAGAAAAGTTTTGATTACGACTTTTCTGACCCGTGGATAATTCATAGCCCCTAAATCATTGACTCAGATTTTCTCTTGTTCTGCAAGGACTCTCAAAATATGTTTTCCTACCTATATAGGCTTCTCCCTTTATATATATATATATATATATATATATATATATATATATATATATATATACTAGCAAAAGTACCCGTTGTTGACTGGGTTAAAAAAAAAACAGCCTACAGAAAATGGACTCTGATTTATGAAAGTGTGATAGGTTATGAAAAGGAAGGGTTGTAAAGAGATAGCTTCGAATTTGGGGCTATCAAAACCAAAGCAAAATATGATGAAAGTAAAAATAAAATAGATAAACCCCATAATTTATTATACCATACCTGTTCACACTGAAACACTTATCACAATATTCTGTGGATATATATTAAAAAACCTTGTTAAACTTTGTGAGATATTTCGATTCTATGGAGGTCAGGCGCAAACGAACACCCCATAATTTTATTATACCATATTTCTTCAAACTGAAACATAATTATCAAAGTATACTTACGCAGATAGATATGAGAAGTTTTTATTAAAGTTTGTGCCTATTTACATTCTATGGAGGCCAGGCGCGAACGCAGACTCCACAATTTTATTATACCATCCCTATTTAAGTTAAAACATACTTATCAAAGTATTATTATGTACATCTATATCCAAAACACTTGTAAACGTTTTTTTTTTTCATTTTTAAATTTTTTATTTCCATACTTTGTGGACCAGGCGCGAATGCAGATCCCACAATTTTAATGAATCATCATTATGCCAGATCAAACATACCCATTCCTGTGACTCGATACATCTTCTATCATTATATGTGATCAGTTTTCTATAATAGTCAACCATATAGGAGCCTATTCGTGACCAGACACACACACACACACACACACACACACACACACACACAGACGTTCAGCTTTATATATATATATATATATATATATATATATATATATATATATATATCGTTTTTTTTGTGAACTTCTGTTTTGTATTCATTATTGTAACAATCTTCTCGCTCTTTCACATTCGATTGTTAGCTAAAACTGTTTTCCAAAAATATTTCCCATAAACCGGACCCCTCTCCTTGCAATACTAGGCTCTTTCAGTCTTGACAGACGATGGATACCCACGAAGAGGTGCCTGTGCATGAAATTTTTGTGGCAGATCTCCAACCGCACCTCTCCTGAGTCGACATTGTTAAATACCAGTGGCAAGTGAAGTGTATGTACAAGATGACTGGTAACAAATGCCGAGATAAGTGGAGAGCACATACAGCGCCTAGGATTCCCAAATGATCACCCATCTGGTACTAACCAGGCTCAACATTGCTTAACTTCGGTGATCTGATGAGAATCGATGTGTCAACGCAATTATGCCGTATCCTTGAAATACTACAACACTAAAAATGACCTTCCAAAGGCTAATCTTCTAGAAGTGGGATAGGAAGTTTTACAGCATCCACTGTATTCCTCCAATATTTTACCAATAAGGTATCACTTATTTAAGTATTATGTAGTTTTTTTGTTTGTTTTTTTTCCTAAAACAAGTCATTTACCCATCTAAAAGACATCATCTAGAATATTTTTTATAGATACAAAGTTTTGTCATTATTTGTTGAGAAAAGGTTATTGGTTCAAGGGATCATAGTTTCATTAAATTATGACTTCTTGTTCATTCCATTAACATTTTATCAGTGCATAACAAAATGTAACACATGTATAACGACTGAATGCCAATGTACAGGGTGGAACGATAAAATTGTCGCCATAAAAAACAAGACATGACTCCATTTCCGTTTGATGGAAACCACTTTTCTTTTCGTTGTTGTAGACCAGTAGTGTAGTTTGCCAGTAGTGTACAAATCAAGAGTGATAGGAGCCTTCTATCATGTCTGAAAGTGACACAATGTTCAACAAGCGAGATCGGAGATGTGCCACTGTACAACTTATGCTCATAACCGATCCAACTTATGACAACAGGACCATTTCCAGCACCCTTAAAATGCAAATCCAGGCGGTTCAACGTCTGAGGGGACAGCTCAACGAAGTTTCCAGCTATGGTTATGGTCTTTGATGTGATTTTAAGTGAGGGCCACATTATACCACCTCACATCCTCAAAATCGGCTTGAAAGTCAACACCAAAGGGTACCTGGATATGCTGAAGAGTGTGGTGATCCCCTAGTGCAATCGGATGGCAGCAGGACTCGGTGTTAGCCCACAAGTTAAAAAAGA
Organism: Euprymna scolopes; assembly: GCF_053919585.1. Lineage (NCBI taxonomy): Eukaryota > Metazoa > Mollusca > Cephalopoda > Sepiida > Sepiolidae > Euprymna > Euprymna scolopes. The sequence continues at coordinate 38,898,102 of NC_136491.1, read as the reverse complement.
CCCAGGCTTGACTTCAGAAGAAGCTACGACTTTGTACCCTTCTCTCACTGGCTCCCTCGACCTGAACCCACTAGATTATGTTGTTTGGTCATACGTCGAGAACATCACCAGCATGACCTCCTACAATACCAAAGACAGCCTGATCGCCATCTACTGAACATTCGCCGAGCTCCTGCCAGTGCCTGTGTGAAAGGCATGCTCCCAGTTCTGGACCCATATCGAGGTGGTGATTGAGGCTGAAGGTGGCTACATTGAATAGATGTCAGCTGTACTATATAATCAAGTTACCTGAATTGATATTTTTCGATAAATTTTTAAAATAAAGCTGTAGTATTGTTTTCGTTAGGGCAACAAATTTATCGTTCCACTCTGAACATGATGTCTGAAGTTGCTTAATCTGAAGTTCCTTTTAGATAATAATAATATGCAAGATCTAATCACAAACAGACACTAAACTCCATTATAGAACGATAGAGATTTGTTTTCAAGAGAGTTTCATCATTTTATTTATGTTGGTTTCTGTCACACGGACTAAAGCGTTCAAGGTTCAAACATCCAGTTTTAGTTGAAATGCTCAATCATAAACAGGATCAATATGACATCTGGTTTTGTTGAGAGTGCCGTGTCAGAAACAGGGTCGACAATATCATGTGCAACAACTGAATACCAATAATTTTAATGACTAGACTTGTTTAATCTCAAGTTTCTCTTGCGTAATAATATTCCAAGATTTGATTACAGACAGACACCAAACTCCATTATAGTATGATGGAGATTCGTTTACAAGTGATTTTTTTTTCATCCTTTTCTTTCTTTCTGTTTCAGAACATGAGTAAAGCTTCAAAAATGGTAAGTAATGAAGCGTTCCATTTGTTTTTCAACAGATCAAAATTTTATAGGAATGTCAACAAATACTGGGAACTTTATTTACTCTGAACTCAAATCTAACAAAGCACAAAAGAAACATTTAGCTGTTACATTGAAATAAAAGAGCTGTTTTATATGCTCCCCCCATTATTTGCTGATTATATATATTTACTAGCTTCTCCGGGTCTAAACCTGGTGCTACCAGATCAGGCTGTCTGAAGATATTGGCTTCCTGAGACGAAATGCACCTGACATTGACGCTTTCTGTTTTTCTACTTCCTTTTGCAAAACTTAATTATGTTCTGCAAAACCAAAACCAAAAACAACAGCCCACCTTTTCCTTCTTCCCATTTCCCCTTTCTCTTTCTATCTCTCCTCCCCCACTTCCTGGCTGGTTTACTAACTTGAAATGGACCAAACATTAATACTGTAGCCCTTTTCTCTCTCCCATTGTAAAATTCATTCATGCTCTGCAGGGCAGAGAACAAAAACGATAAAATCCACTATAAACCAAACCAAACCAAACCAAACCAAACACTACAAACTAGCGATTGAAGATACAAAAAGCTTGAAGAAAATTATTGGATTCGGCATTATATAACTCGAAAAGGATTGATATACTGTAAAACAAAACAACCAAACCAAACCAAACGATTTGTCTAGTATATATATATATATATATATATATATATATATATATATATATATATATATATATATATATATATATATATATGTGTGTGTGTGTTTGTGTGTGAGAGAGTTCCTTCCTCATAGATTCCGAAACAGCTGAGCCTATCTTTTGCAAATTTCACACAAAGCTAATTTATATGTCTGGCAGTGTTCTTAGATATGTTTTGTACAAAAATTCATCCGATAAGTATCGAGAATTGAAAACATCTGATCTTAAAAATAGGCTTTTCTTTCTTATAAATAAAAGTAAATCCATACCTTTATTTTAATTTTTTCCAGATACATCTGCTTTACTTTTAATGTTCGGTTTATTTATGGTGTCTTTTCTAAAAACCCTTCCCAATACTTTGCTGATGAGGAAACTTTGTTTGTTAAAAACACTATATGTAAAAATTATTGTCCGTAGCTTGATGTCTACCACAATAAAAATATTGTTTTCCGAAACGATCGTACAAATAATTGATTTTGTTGTTGTTCCTTCTTATGAAACGGATTTTTAATTTAATTCTAATTTGATTTTTAAATTATCAATCACATTACTAAATATCAAATTAGCTCTAGGATATTTACCTATCGAGCTTATTATATATCTAAATTACAACGAGCACTTTTTCTTTCCCTGTATTTTAATTAAATTAGTAATTTCACTATTACATTAAAATACACTCTGCTCTTTAGGCTATTATTCTAATCTCCTTTAAATTATATATATATATATATATATATATATATATATATATATATATATATATAGATAGATAGATAGATAGATAGATAGATAGATAGATAGATAGATATATTTAGTGGAAATGGTAATTAATAAAAACTGAAGAAAATGCTCAATACTGTTGTAGAGCAAATATGCGCTTTATTTTTTATTACCGTATCTTTCTGTTAAGTTACATTATTGTTTCAGCTACCCGGCCGGTAATAAAAAATAAAACGTATATATATATATATATATATATATATATATATATATATATATATATATATATATATATATATATATATAATTAGTAATTATATACATAACCGATTATGATGGATCGTCTATGCTCTCTGTTTTAATGGATGATGTCATCCTTTTCATTTTTTGCATTTATGACATCATAAAATCTCTCTTCTAAATGTATTCAACCTATTTTCAGTAACGACATGAACTCTTTCTGATACTTTCTCTTCGAGACATTATAAATTATTTGCAAAGAGATGACGTCATTCCTTTGTGCAGCATCCTTAAGTGGATAACGTAACTTTTGGTGACGTCATCCAATGTGTACAGGAACAAGCAAGATCGTTTTGATATATAGATAGATAGATAGATAGGTAGATAGATAGATAGATCTAAATATATTTAATTAAATAACACAGAACTGTTTCATTTATCATTCTTTCATTTAGTATATTTTTATTATTCTGTTACGATGAAGTGTTTGAAATGTGAGACATAAAATGATCACAAAAATTTATATATTTATATATATTTATATATATATTTATAGTCAACAATGATAAGAATGAAGCAATCAGGTATGAGGTGCCTTCAGTAAGTATCCCAAACTTTTTTGTATGGGCACTTTTATTGATAGTACACGCATAAAACTATAGTCCCCTTCAAAGTAATCTCCTCCGGCTGCAATGCACTTGTTGTACCATCCTAACAACTTTTGGTAGATTCCATGGAAATCCTCTTGCATGAGCATGTCAATGACTCTCATCACAGATTTTTTCATCTCTTCAACCATCTCATAATGACAGCCAAATTGTCTGTGACAAGGATGGAGTTGTGAACTCGTGCATTGTTTTGGTGAAAATGCCATTGACCCGACTCGAAGAGTGCTTCCAATGGAATCTCTTCCTGAACTCCCTAAAAACCTCAACATTATTCCTTGTTGACTGTCTGTCTAGTAGGAACCCAATGCATGTAGGAGGGCAATTGTAAAGCTGAATCCCTTATTTACGAAGCTACAATAACGGACCAATCTACAAGCATACTAGAAAAATATATAGGTATGACACAAGGCCCATTTAAACAAAGATATTATGTGCATATGAGCTCCGTTAGAGATAAAACAAGGATAAAAACAGCATTAACAACCCGGGTCTGGGAGCTTAAAGAAGAGGGTACACCTTTTTCCATAAAATGGAGAAAAATCGAGCATAAACCAGCATACGCCCTGGAATTAAGTCAATGGTCTCTCTGTAATGCAGAAAAGTACCACATCCTACTGGCAATTCATGACCCAGAAACAAAATGCTTGAATGTGAGGAGTGAATCTTTGAAAAATTGTATACATAGAAGGAAAGCACTCCTTATAACCTGGGTTAGTGAAAAAGACAAAACCTATATATATATATATATATATATATATATATATATATATATATATATATATATATATATATATATATATATATATAAAACTTACATTTAATTAACTTTTAAATTCTAAAATTGAGTTTAGTTTGTAAAATTGAATTTTAATTGTAATTTTAAATTATTTTATTATAGATTTTAAATTATTGTATTATATAAATTTTTAAAAACAATACTTTATAAATGTAATTTACAATCTATTTCAATTTTAAAACTATAGGGAAAATACAGTAGTATTGAGGTTAATATACTAGGAAAATCCCATAGGCTAGATTGGTATTCCCCCACCCCGAATCCTTGGAAGAGTTGAAATTTTTAAACGAATTGTTAAATGCATTTCGATATAATTAAATGGAATTTTACGTTTTAATCGACATTGAGATAAATTTTAAGTTTTAAATTTCGGAAAAAAAATTTGGGGGGGATTTTTAAATTAATTTTAGTCTTAATATTAAAGGCACTTAACATAAAAAAAATAATTTAAATTAGATTTTAAATTTAATATAATTTAACTTGAAAGTTAATAAAATTATCGCCATCCAATAAATAACAAGGGGGGTTCGCAAAACGAGAGTTAAGCGTGAACTCGTGATGTATATATATTTCAACTTCCGGTTATAAAATAGATGAGTATTGGCTGAAGAGAGCTTGATATGGGTATCTAAAACGGCCCTAATTATCGGGTTTGAAATCGAAGGAACCAATGACTCGTCTCATCTAAAAACTTTCTGTAAATATATATATATATATTAGGCATCGCCAAAAATGGCCGAAAAATCAAGTTGTTGTTTTTTAAAACGAAATTACATATATAAAAATCCATTATTTCTGAGTAACTTTTTTTCCCCAGAAAGATAAAACCCTGAATTTTTTCATATAGAAAGCAGAATAATGTAAAACTTTTTCTACTATTTTTAATTAAATTTTAAATGTTAAATTTTCCTCAAAAGTTAACAATTGGCGTTTTTTGTTTTGCTCAAAAAACGTATATAAATAGTTAATAAAAGAAAATGGTTTTTGAAAGAATTAATTTTTTTATTTCTTGTCTAAGATTTAGGGTGATTTTCTATGAGAATATGCAAAAATATTATAATATAAATACCTGGATTTCAAATAATTCCACTTATTCATATAGGTCACCAGTTACTTCGAGTCGATTTGATTACTGTTTACATTTGTACTTGATAAAAAGCAAACTATGGAAGACCAAAAAGCCAAAAAAAAACTTATTTTTCAGTGACGAAAATTTCAATGTATTATTAACGCTGAGGCTGGCCAGTACCAGATGGGTGACCATTTGTATGAGTTTGGTTTTTAATGTGCATGTGTGTAGGGGCCAGGCTCTCCAAAATGGGGAGGAGGCAATTTAAAGCAGAATAAAAAAAATTATTTCAGCGCGTTTGGTCCACCGTAGTCGAAAGGCGGCAAACGTTTCCAAACTTGATCGAAAAAATAATATTTTTAACACAAAGGGCACAATATTTATCGAATTTTTTTTTTTTTTTGTATCGATTCTTCAAAGCATGCCTTGTTTAATAATGGTCATGCATTATTCAGCTTGCTAAAAAGAAATTGTTAATTTATTTATTAAAGATTTTAAAATGGCTTTTTTCGTATAAATATTTAAAAAAAATTTTTTTTGTTTTACTTAACTTAAATTAATTATTTTACTTAACATATTCACCGAATTTCACACTTCAAAACTCAAAAGCGGGATAATTAAACACAATCGAAGTTCTGATATTCAGACATCAAAATAAGGTATGCAAACAAGTTTGTTTTTTTTTTGTTTGTTTTTTTTAATCTATAATCCCGTCCCTTACAACAACATAATATGTTTTGTTCGGTTTCAGATGATTATTTTAAGCATATTTGGAACCCCCTCAAAACAAGGGGGGTTTTGTAAGCAAAAATATATATATATATATATATATGTATATATTGTTTATGAAAAATAATTACACCATTTTAAAGTTCATTCTTCTCTTAATAATCGCTGAAAATTTCGTATTGATTGGATAATTACCTGATTTTTGGTAGATTTTTAAAAAGACGGTCCGTCAAAAAGTACTTACCTGCCCCCCCCCCAGTTTTGGCGGTGCCTAATATATATATATATATATATATATATATATATATATATATATATATATATATATATATATATATAACATGAGTTCCTTCAGCCATAATCGAAACCAAAACCAAAGCGTATAAAGAATTCTTGATATTATTATTTATACAAAAAATAGATTACTGGAGTGCCATCAGCTATAAACGAAACCGAAATTGAAACTTATGAAGAATTTTTGGTAAAATTATTTATGACAAGAAAACAACAATTACACGACCCGGATGTAAGCGTGACACACAAAAGAACACACAAACTGTCGTATTAATATATAGATGACAGTTTCTGTAGAGTTTTTTTTTTACTTTTCTATAGTAAAAAAAGCATCAGACATCAGCTTGATTTTCAATTTACAAAGCCTGAAATACATGCAAAACTGTAAACGCTCTGCTTATTACACGCTGATATCAACATACTTGTTTGACAAGACCCAGGATTTGAAGAATAGGAATTTACTAGACTTTTAGCCTATTAAAAACGAGCAAAAGTTATAGCCCGTTGGCTTAGAATGAGTGCTTTATGCTAAACTGATGGTTGACTATGGTTAAATTTGTGCTCATTTTTCCACTAAATATTAGGTTGGTGCAAAAATAATGTCGTTTTTGTGCGTTCAACTTCATGTAAAAAAAAAAAAACGGTATTATTTTTGCACTAACCCAATACTAATTGCTATTTATCACTATTAATCCCTAACTGTGCATACTTAGTTCGCTATACCTTATTATGATAAAAGCTCATACAAAATTTCAGGCAAATCAGTCCAGTAGTTTCCGAGAAAAAATGAAATAGGCACACAAACAGACAGACAATCTAAGAGAAATATAGTATAGAAAACAATGTTTAGTAGGCCGGAAAAATGACATTTACAAAAGAAAGGGGACTTTTTGGTGAATCCAGTAAGTTTCACAATTCTTTTTCCAATTCTTTTATGCTATATTTTCGATTTTAAACATACTTTTATTTCTTTTTCTTTAATGCACAGAGCAAACTAAAAATAGAAAACCTCGAAGGAGTATCGATTCTTGCAGATTCAGATGAAGAGTTGGAGACTGAAACAAACGCTTTAAAGGCCACATTGGAATCAAAAGAAAATACGATCAGAAAACTTCAGGAAAAAATTTGTGAACTTGAAGTAGAGTTGGATAAGGTACACAATATTTCAATCTGAGTTATCTTATCTTGTTCATTTTATACACGGTTGTGTCCCTTTGTTTTCTGTTATCTTACTCTTTAGTTTCAATCAAGATGGCTTTTATTTACATGCCTCCCAACAAGGGAAGAGTTAGACACAAAGTCGTTTTTTAATGTGGGGAAAATCCAGCTCCCCAAAATGGAACAGTCTGGATAGGAACAAAATTAAAATTGTCTCAATCATGAAGGATTTCTCCTCCACTGATCGAGGGCAGAAAAGATGGAGTGTAGCATCAGAACAGATACTGCACTATGATCTTGTCCCGAAGGCCAAGTATGCACATGGTTAGTCCATTTAATTTTTTTTTTACATACTTTACAAAGTTATTATAATCATTAAATGTTTGAACAAAGGATTAAATATCAGAATGTTCTATAATCCATGAATTTTGAAAAAAATAAGATTTATTCTCAGATAAAAAAAAAAAAAAACAATAATTTACTAGATGTAAGTATTGGTTCAACAAATTAAACTTTCGAGTAGAGTTAAAATTATATACACCAAAAACTAATGAATAAATAAGGCATGGTGCTACCAGATCAGGCTGTCTGAAGATAATGGCTTCCTGACCTAAAATGCACCAAACATTGATGTTAAGGTTTTTCTTTCCTTTCTCTTTGCAAAACCCAAGCATGTTCTGCACAACCAAAAACAAAAACAGATTTCCTCCACAAAGCAACCAAACCAAGCACATGAATAAATATTTGTAAAGAATTTGAAGCATAAAATTTGTTCAAACCCGAAAAGGGTTGATATGCCGTAAAACAAAACAACCAAAGCAAAGCAAACAAGCAAGAGCAAGAACTACTAATCAAAATGGGGGAAATGTCCAACATCAATACTGTCTCAGGGATGTAACTACAAATATTAACTCATAGTTAACTAAAGAAAAGAAATTTAGTAGAAAATAGGTAGGCAAATAATAATTAATTGATTAAATGCCCTTTTCCGGAACCAACATGCAAATATCAGGATGTTTCTGTTGGATAATTATAAAGTCAATAAAGTCAATCAATCAAATAATTATGTACCCTGTATAGCCTTTGTGGAAGTTGAGGATCAAAGAAAGAAAATATGAAAGATACACTAGAGTTGCCTTTTCAATAACGAGAAACGTGCGATCAGCTTTTATTTACATGTTGAGGAAGAAAAGATAGAGATACACGTCAACTCACTCATTTATATTTGACCTAAAGTACACGTCATCAAAATTACAGTCCAAGTTCCCTTAACGCCAACAGTTTCATCAGATGTCCTAATGTTTGGCAGGCTGAGAGAATGTTCAAGGCGTTTACATAAATAGCAGTGATGAAGAAACACTCATAGTCATATCAATTTATGTTGGTCTCCGATATGGTACATTATTAATAGTCCTAGGCTGGGATCTATCATTCCACACATCTGTCAAGAAGGCTGGCATATTTTGATTGCTTGTGGTTCTCTTCTGCTGCAGTTGTATGCCCAGGGTTTATTGATATTTAACACATTACATTCAGTAATACGGCATAATCATGTTGGCACACCGGTTCCCGCTGGATCATCAAAGTTAAGCAGTGTTGAACCTGGTCAGTACTAAATGGGTGACCATTTGGGACTTCCAGGTGCTGTATATGCTCTCTGCTTATCTCGGCATTGTTCCCAGTCGTCCTGGTCTTCTCCTTGCCACTGGACCCAAATAGTGCCGATTCAGGAGAGGTGTGGTTAGGGAATGCACAACCCTTGCCTCACAATTACATGTGCAACTGGCCCTACAGGGGATATCCTTTGTCTTTCGAGACAGAATGGAGGCATCGAATAAATTCCTATTAAACTGTCTATTTAGATAATCAGGTGTTTTATGTGCTCTGCGGTTATCTCGGCATTGTTTCCAGTCGTCCTGGACTTCTCCTTGCCATTCGATTCAAACAGTGCCGATTCAGGAGAGGTGTGACTAGGAATTGCTTCACAATTACATGCGTAGCTGCCCCTTTGTCTTTTGAGACTGAACGGAGGCATCAACATCCAGTGAACATTACTATTGGTAACATAAATTATTTTTAAGGAAATACTGTTGGAAAATTTTACCAAAACTATTTTGTTTTATCTACTCATGTGTCTGTGGCTTCACAAGGGTAGAGAGATGGAGAAAAAAAGTACAATTTCGACAACCGTCAAGTCAACTGAACAATAAGCATAAGCTGAATGCTTCTTTCTACACAACTCAACACGGAAAATACTATAAATACGACCCAACACATTACCAAACACTTCCATCAACACGACCTGGCACGGTCCCAAACAATTCCGTCAACACAACACAATTTTGAATAATTCCATTAATACGATCTCGAACATCTCGGTCAAAACGACATGCCACAATCCTGAACAACTCCGTTCAAACGACCCACTACAATCCCAAATAACGCTATCAAAACAAACTGACACATCAAAACGACCCAACACGATCTCGAACAACTCCGTCAAAACAATACGTACCAGAGCAATCTCAGCAGTTACTCACTAAATGACTCTGATGTTGGCTTTTTATAACCCTTGGACAAACTCATTTTCACCGTAGATAGGCCTGACTAAGACATTGACACACATTTCTTGAGCACTTCGGTACATGCTTGTCACAGTGTCATGCATTTGCATTAAAAACAATTTAATATTCAATAGAAAATATAATTAATTAAAGTTATCATAAATATTCATCATAAGTAAGTATTAATGAGTCAGTCATGTTATCTCTTCCAGAAGTAGGTTTATATCAGGTTTATTTAAGCTTTATATCTTTAATAGCAACATTTACCTTCTTATATTTTCGATTAACTGTTAATTTTCATAATGTAAATATGTCAGAAAAGAGTAGGTAATCCTAACTTCCCAGTTGTATTTTTTTAAAAATAATTTATGCTGCTAACAGTTTTTTTTTTAATTTTTTCCCTTTATTAAGCCATGGTCATAAAACCGTTAGCAATAGACAGACACTACTAAGCTAATTAGGGAATGCATAAAACTTTAAAATATCAATTAGCCAATACAGAACTTTGAAAATGTGACAGTAACACATGTTCATTCACACAATTCTGAGGCAGCATGTTCAGGACTGCAGAACACAAAAAAAAAGGAGATTGCCAGTACATCTCTTAGCAAACACCGGTAGGATTATGGAGAAGGGTTAATATCAATGTTAATCATTGCAGGTTTGGTCTGTTCAGTCACAACACAGGATGGTATTTAAGCATTGCAGTGAGGTAAGAACCATGTAATCTGTAGGCAATAGATGCAACTGTCACATTCCGACAAGTAGACAACAGATCTAATCCAAGCAGATTATATACTCCAGATCAAGATTGTAATGTAATATATATCTGATGGCACAACGGTGTAGACGCTAAAAAGAATCAGAGAACACCTTGCCTACTCTGGCAAACATTAGGGACCCATATTCCAAGTGGGGGCCAATCATTACCAATTGCATTCTCATGTTTGTGTCATACTAAAATTAGTAGAAGCACATACTTTAAAAAGAACCCCTTGACCAATATCCATCCGTCATTTGTATATATTTGTACCTGTTTGCAATGCCTCCCCACGGGACAGAGTTAGACAACAGGGTCGTTTTTTAACGTGGAGAAAAGGTACAAAAATAAAAATTGTCTCAGTCGTGAAGGATTTCTCCTCCACTGAAAGAGAACGAGAAATGGAAGTGCCGCACCGGAAGAACAGATACTACACTTTGATCTTGTTTATATATTTTATTGAGAAAGAAAAAATTGAACATAGAAAACGTACAAAAAATTCAATTCAACAAAATTAGGCACAAGGCCCCACAAGAAATTGGGAGGGGGAGGGTACAGGGTCTTTTTGACTATGTAACAGATGAGACTTTGAAGTCTTACTCTTGACTGGCAACATTTACCAAAATACCTCAATCACTCTGTGGATCCTAATCTAACTAATAACCCCAGCGTTCAATGTAAAATTTAACTATGTACAATTTGTATATTCATTTCTGTATGTTGTGTGTGCATTTTTTTTTTTTTTTTTTTTTTGTGTGTGTGTATGTGTGAGAAAATAAAGTTCGATTTCATTAGAAAGAGTTCTTGAATTAATTGGCATAAAATGTTCGTGGAGTGGGAAAAAACTAATGAAAATGTTCATTTCAAAAATAAGGAAAAAACTAATAATGTGTTGTTAGTAAGACCCCCCTGTACTATTCTATGTGGCTAGATCCCCCACTGTTTTCCGCGGAACCGAAAACAAGCAGAGCATCCCTAATGGGGTTTGGGGAAGTCGCCTTAATGGAGGTGGGAGAAAACAAAGCAACGGATGGAGGGGGTAGGAAGGTGACCTCTGAGTAGGGGGATGACCGGGGGCATCAGAAAATAAAGATGAGGAGCAGGGGGGTTGGGCTGACTCAGAGGTTCTCTAATACCAAAAAATAAAATCAGGAACAGGATCTCATTTGTACCACCAGTCAAGAGTTCATTTACTGAACTTATAATGCTAACCTAGGCGGGATGGGTTCCGTAGGACCCAGCACCGCCCATGCCATGCCTAAGGAGGGAATACGTATTGAAACTTGGCTCCTCGACGGATGCACAAACTAGTGCTGTGCACCCACCTCTTGTCAAATTCCACTCTAGGCAACCTCTTCCAATCGCATCTGATCTTTAAGCAAATGTTTAAAGTAAACGATCAGATCCCGATCAGGAACAGATGTCCCTTCGCGGACCAACTTGAGGCACGTGATCCAAATGGTCATGCGCGCTACTGCTAGGATCGCCAGGAAAACCAAACTTTCCTCCCTGGGGAACGGCGGCTCCATGTTGTACACAAAAGTTCCTACGTCGAGATCAAGTGGACACTCGGCATCGATGCGAGCTGTTACCCCCTCGACGTACTTTAATAGGGGCTGTATCCGGCTGCAACTAAAAAACGCGTGCTTGATTGTTTCGGGCTCGCGTTCGTCACAGCACGGACAGAAGCGCCTGGTATGTTCTTTATACCGGAAAAGTTCGTCGAAGAGGGGCAGCGCATTTCGGACCAGTCGCCAAGTCAGGGAGAATTCCGAGTTATTCAGAATCTCCCGTCCCGGCGCCCAACACCATTGAGAACGGACAACCTCCATCGACCATCCCATCCGCCTACAAAGTGGATCCTTCGCGGTCCCCTCCACTAAATCCCGATACAGTTTCTTCCTTGGCTGATCGAGGACATTGGTCCCCGGCAAAGCTCTAAGAGCGGTCCGGCATTCGGAGAAGAACTTGGACTCCCCCTTCGGTCTACGACGACCTTCTACCAAAGGGTTGGGTTTGAGATTGGGAAACGAGTTCTCAACCACAGGGACCCAAGGAGCGTCTCCTTCAAGCGAACGACCCAGGAAAGCCAATCTCTCGGCGTTTCTATGACACAAGAGACTGGGCTGACCCAGGCCTCCCTCGCTCGGACTTTGAACACAGACCTCTCTGCAGACATAATGCTTACCCTCGTTCCACAAAAGTGAATCGAGGCGCCCTTGTAAGCGGGTTAGTCGTTCTGCAGGGAGAGGAAGTACAGACAAACGGTAAAGGATGAGCGGAAAGACGTATGTAGCACACGCCTCCGCCCGACCCTTCAAGGACAATTTCCTTCCAATCCAAGTCTTTACTGACGATTTGACCTTAGACTGTACTTCCGACCAATTCTTTTCCAGCTGAAGTCCCGGTCCAAACCAGACACCGAGAATGCGGACCGGTCCATCGGTCCAGCTGAAAATACCTGGAAGCGAGTTTACCCCGGTCCAGGCCCCCAACCGCAGGCCAACAGACTTGCTACGGTTGAAGATGGCCCCTGTTACTTCTTCGTATCGAGCGAGCGCCTCGACCACCGCTTGAACGTCCGTGAGGCAAGACACGAACACGGTGACGTCATCGGCGAATGCGGAAACCCTGGCTCGTGTGCCTCCAGGGAGAGCTATTCCGCGCAGGACTGGTGTAGCCGCCTCGTCCCTTAACTTGCGAAGGAGGGGTTCCAACGCCAGGACATACAACAGAGGCGACAGCGGACAACCCTGTCGCACCGACCGAGAGACAGCGAATGACTCCGACAGCTTACTGTTGATCTGCACCGCTACCGTCGGCCTGTCATACAGAACAAAGATCCACTTGCGGAAGTCCGGATTAAATCCGGCGGCCTCTAGCACAGATCCTAGGAACCGATGGTCAACCCTATCGAATGCCTTGGACTGATCCAAACTGATCAGCATGGCTTCGGCGGCGTCTTCTGTCCCCTCTATGATCGAGCGTATCAAGTGCAAATTGTCTTGAATCGATCTCCCCTTCACAGCATAAGTCTGGTCCGGTTCGATCAAGTCAGTGATGACAACCTGCAAGCGATTCGCAAGAATCTTTGCCAAAATCTTTAACTCTGTGTTTAGCAGAGTCAAGGGCCTAAAATCATCAAAGTTTTCTCTCCCACCATGCCGTTGACCTTTCCTCAGCAATGTGATCACACCCTTGGTCACCTGTCCAGGGATGGAACCCTGGGCAAACCAATGGTTGAACATATCCTTCAGAATAGGGACCAACATGGGCGACAGCCTCAAGTAAAACTCGTAGGGTAAACCATCAAGCCCCGGGGATTTGTTATAGCCGACCTGCTTCAATGCAGTAATGACCTCATGTTCAGTAATAAGACCATCACAGCTAGCCGCCCGAGCCGCCGTGAGGCGGGGCGAGTCAGCCAAATAGCTGCCAAACTCATCAACCCTGAGTCCGGGTAGTTGGGTGAAGTGCACCGATAGATGCTCCCGAAACCCCTCGCAGATCTCCCGAGTCGATACTAAGGGGTGTCCTTCCAGGTTATGTACTTTACGAATGTACCCATCCGAACCGCGCCTTAAAGCAGCCTTACGCTCAACAGCGTCAACATTCACAGCCTCGTTAGAAACTTTCTTTAACCTAGCCCTAACTACCTGACCTTCATACCGCTCGCTAGCCAAGCGGTTGAGATCTTGTTTAGCTAGTGCTAACTCTAGGGGGTCCTCCCCCTCCACCGCCCGGGTCAGCTTATCCTCTAAACGCTTCTTTGCCTTAGCCTTATCTATCACGAGGCGTTGGCTATACTGGACAGAGAAGCGCCTAATTTTGGCCTTGAGACTAACCCACCACTTACTCCCTGTAACCGCCCCCACTAAAGCCCGCTGAATTAGCTCAGTGACCTTAAACCGGTAGTCCTCCAGCTCCAACAAGGTGCTGTTGAACTTCCAGTATCCGGCCAGTTTAGGCCTAGCACTTAAGTTCAAACGGGCCATAACAAGTTTATGGTCCGAGTGTCCTAGCAAGTGGAACGTAGGGAAAGATAGGAAGTCTACATCGCCTCTTCTAACTAACATCCGATCCAAGTAAGTGCTTGGATGGGAAGGCACTACAGGATGCCACGTCCACATCTCCCGCCCCGGATGATCCAGACGAAATCTGTCGACGAGATCGCACGAGGCCATCAGGTCAGACAGACTGCTGTCACACCACGCCAACCCGCTAGTCCCCCCGACCTTATCTATTTTGGGATCAAGGATTGCATTCCAATCCCCCATTAAGGCCAAGTAAAAGTACAGTTGTTTTGCTTTCAACAAGTTTTTGAATAAAGACCAAATATTTCGCTTGTACTTACTATATAACTTCTCACCCTGCAAAATTAGGCAAATTTATAAAGAACACCATCTTTTTTTTTAAATGAGAAAATTTGGATTATTCAGACTACAGTTCTTATCTTAAGTGTCATTCATGCAACGTTTCGGCTGATGTAACCTCCAACCTTCTTAAAATGCTGGTGCATCTGCTATTAGTCTCTCACTCCTGGACAGGATTCAAAAGAGAGTTGCCAAACTGGTAGGTCCTGAACTGTCATCTAAGCTTCAACCTCTGTCCCATCGACAAAATGTTGCATCCCTCTGCCTGTTTTATAAGTATTTTAATGGTGGATGCTCTAATGAACTACAAGCACTTGTGCCCCCTCGACGTAAATACCCATGACAAACCGAACAAGCAGCAAAGTCCCACCCCTACACAGTAGAAATCCCTAGATGTAAGAAAGCATTCTACTCTAATAGTTTCCTCCCCAAAACTACTAGACTTTGGAATTCCCTTCCAGGTTCCTGCTTCCCCAACTGTACTGACATGCAAAAGTTTAAGTGTAATGTGAACAAACATTTTGCTGCTCAACTCCCTATGGAGTATTCCTGCAACTTATGCCCCTGATAGTAGTCCCCTACATCAAAGTGGCACTGTGCCTTGTTTGGAGTGAAAATGTAATTAAAAAAAGTGTATCTTGTTAAGCTCAGGTAATCTTTCTGTTGAACTCGGGAATCTGCACAGAATTTCAAATAGAACCCTTTATTTAATCCACAGGAGTAGTATGCTCTCATTCTGGCAGCCATGACCAGGTAGAAGGCTTTGCAACTGTATTCTTAGTATTGCCTGCACTGAGGATTGAGCCCAGAAGAGTGTTACTTACAACTGAATTTTACCAAGTACTTTATCCATTACACCACGGGCCTTTGTGCATAAGTCTAGTATGAATTTTGGGAGGCTTAAATCTATTTTTGTTTTCTAGATGTACAATCTTACAACTCATCATTATAGATCACTAGTTATTATTACATAGTTTATATATTTTTTCTTCTTTTTAATGGTAACTATATCTACTAGCGGGGAAGCCCGACATTGCCCAGGATTGAATGAGGGTCAACAAATGTTCCACACATCTAATACTTTTATTGTCATCGAAATCAATGAAATGGACATTTTTTAATCAAATCTTAAGATAATTGAAGAAAAAAAAAAAAACGATGAACTACTATGACTAAAGTAATTGTCTGTATTTTTGAGATGAGTTGTTTTCATTGATTGAGATTGTCGGACTGACTTCCTCATCTTGGTTGTTATTGTCACAACGTTTCGGCCGTTTTGCCCTCCGGCCTTCGTCAGGTGAACGGTTTGTTAGGAGTCTCGAACCCAACTGAGTCACTCAGAGGAAGCAGTACTAAATAAAGGTCTCAACTTCGCAACAACAACCAAACGCGTTCCATTCTTAGATATCATAACACACATGGAAGATATAGCCCTGAGAATCCCATCAACCCAAGGTGATGAAATAAGATGGAAAGTGAGACAAGTACTCGAGAAAGCCAAGCCTCCTAAATCAAACCTCTCTCGGGAAGATAGGCTGGCTATGAGAAACCTACAGGGTGACAGCAGTATAATAATTCTGCCAGCAGACAAAGGCAATGCTACTGTGGTGATGGACATGTCGGAATACTCTGAAAAAATGGCAGGCCTAATCGCAGATGGTAGCTACGGTAAAATAAAGAAGGACCCAACTTTGAAAACCGAAAGAAAGCTGTTACAAATCCTTACGAAAAACAAGGAACACATCGCTCCGATGAGATATAGACAGCTGGTCCAGCATTACAGTAAGCTACCACATATGTACGGTCTCCCCAAGATACACAAAGACGGTATTCCACTCAGACCCATAGTGAGCTGCCGAGGCTCAGCATGCCACCCACTGAGCAGGTACCTTGTGGATATAATAAACCCATTAGCAGGCAAGTCAGCAACACATGTAAAGAATTCTGCCCACTTCACGGAACTGATCAAGGGAGCACCCATCAGTACAAACCAAATGGTAAGCCAAGATGTGGTTAGCCTGTTCACTAAAGTCCCAACTAGTGAGGCACTAGCAGTAATTCAAGACAAACTAGCTGCGGACCTCTCCATAGAAGAGCGCACATGTGTACCATTGCCAAACTTAATGGAAATGCTGACATTCTGCATAGAAACAACCTACTTCAGAATGGGTACTGACCTATATCGACAAGAGGAGGGACTAGCTATGGGCTCGCCATTATCACCAGTGATGGCGAACATATACATGGAATACTTCGAAGACATGGCCTTAGGTTCAGCTCTTTTAAAGCCCACCATGTGGCTAAGATACGTTGATGACACCTTCATACTCTGGCCCCATCAGGAAGACATCCAGGCTCTCCTAGATCATGTGAACTCAATAAGACCATCGATACAGTTCACAATGGAGAAAGAAAAAGATAACCAACTGGCCTTCCTTGATATACTCATATCACGCACAGAGCATGGGTTTAAGACATCCGTATATCGCAAGCTTACCTTCACCGGACAATACCTAAACTTCAACTCCCATCACCCATACAGTATCAAACATGGAATCGCACGCTGCTTACAACATCGAGCAGAGACAATAAGTAGCGACACCATTACATACCACCAAGAAATGGTCAGGTTGAAGAATACCCTCCGTCGTAACAACTACCCCGATAGCATACTATCCACCAGACGTGTTAATAGTATAAGAGAGGAGAATGAAACCCAAAAACCTCCAACGGTCTGCCTACCATATATACGAGGCATCTCCGAAAAGATTCAGAGAATATGTGCCCCCTACAACATCAGGACGGTATTCAAAAGCGAGTCAACACTCAGACGACACCTGGTACGAGTGAAGCCCCGCATGGATGAGAACATGACCAAAAACTGCATATACTCCATCCCATGCAGTTGCAGAAAGGTTTACAAGGGTGAAACATGCCGCCCCCTTAAAGTAAGGGTGGAAGAACACCGAAAAGCGGTAACTAAAGGGGAGACGGAAAAATCGGGTATAGCCAACCATGTCTGGATGGAGAGGGGGGATCATCGCCCCCTATGGGATGAAGTAAAAATAATAAACAGAGAGACCCACTGGAAAGTGAGAAAACTTAAAGAAACAGCTCACATGCTCGGACATAACAACCTACTGAGCAAACCAAGCATAGAGCTGAATGCAATTTGGACACCTCTGATAGAGAGAGAAAACCTTGAATAACAACATAGGTTTAACATTAACAAAAACCAAATAAGAATTGTCCTAGTGGCCGAGTGGTCCTAGACGTTGTATCAAAGTTTACAGTTACCCAAAGGTGCTGAGTTCAATCCTGAATGAAGGCAGTGAAAAAGTAACATTGAAAAACAGAGAATCAGCAACTATGTCCCAAAGCCTAGCTGGAGTCCGAACACGGTACCCCCGTAATAATAAAGGGTTGGGTTCGAGACTCCTAACAAACCGTTCACCTGACCAAGGCCGGAGGGCAAAACGGCCGAAACGTTGTGACAATAACAACCAAGATGAGGAAGTCAGTCCGACAATCTACTATGACTAATAATAATAACAATAATAATAATAACAAAAATGAAATCATAATTATAATAACTAGACACTGGCTGGCGATAATTAACTTATCAGTATTGTGACCTGCACCTACCAGACAGAATAACTTATTAGTATTGTGATCTGCACTCACCATACACTGGTTAGTGATAAATAACTTATTAAAATTGCACCGATAAGACATATGCTGGTGGTAATCTATTCATTTGAAGCAATTGTTTATTGGGTATTTTAGAATATTTCATTTTCATACTAAGAGGGTTCAGTATAATAATGGTTGGTGCGATTTTGAATATTTCATTTTCTCTTAAGAGATGTTTAGAATGATAACGGTTGAAGCGAATTAGCGTATTAATATATGGATTATTTACAATTGATATTGTATTAAATTCTATACTAGGTTTGCTTAGTAGGTGATCGTCATGCACCATATGCACTGTTCCCTTTAGTCGTCTTTCTCTCTGTTGAACTTCTCTGTGTATAATTTTTACTTTGTCCCATAAAGGTAGATGGTTTCCCTTTTCCCTCCATATGTGGTCAGCCATGAGAAAATTGAACACGAAAACAGGATATAATTTTTTTTACCCTTTTTCACTTTCAAAATATTTATTCAATAAATACATAATCCAACATTCGACAAGATGTGATTATTATGTTTATGTTCAATTTTATACACAATATCAAGTAAGATCTCGTTCTCTCTCTCTCTCTCTCTCTCTCTTTCTCTCTCATATATATATATATATATATATATATATATATATATATATATATATATATATATATATATATATATAAAGAGAGAGAGGGGGAATAGGGGAAGAGGAGGAGGACTGAAATAAGTAAGAGGCAAAAAAGGATACAGTAGATCCAGTGACCGAATATAGGAGGCATTTGGACGAGACGGATTTGGTTTGTTGACATGGGAATAAAAAGAAATCAATAAAGAGAAAAAATGACTGAAGGAATTAGATCTTTTTCCACTGCAAAATTTAAAAAAAAAAAAAAAAGTCTTTTTCATATCCAGAAAAATGCGAAAGTTTCATCGAATGTCCTGCTGGTTCGCTAAAGCTGAGAGCAGACTCAAAGTCTTCCCTCAAGTAATGACAATAAAAATGCGTTCAGAGTCAAGTAAGCTTACGATGATCCTCACCGTGTTGTATCATCCATAGATCCACATTGAGGAAGAAGTCCTGCATTTTAGAACCAGTGTCTTTGTTAAACATCCAGACTGTGTTTTGACAAAATAAGGTGCACCTGGCAACGAAATACAATAAATAGCATAACATGATCAATTGTCAAGAGATAAAATAATTGTCGGATTTATCAAAAAAGTTATTTGATTAAAAATAATTCATCAAACATGTAAGGAAACAACATAAACATGACTGATTGTTAAAAGATAAGATAAATGTTGAATGGATGAATGGTCATTCGGCAAGAAAAATACATGCAGGTGCAATAGAATCGCACAGAGCGAGAAAAAAAAAACAAATCGGTTGGATTGTCAAATAATAAAACGTGCTGGGAGCGTGGCTATAAGTGATAATGCCGTCCCATAAGGTGGTCACAAATTGCAGAAGTTTTTTTTAGCGATTTCAGTATGAGAAGAATCAAACATCAAATTCGTGTGCGTACATGTTCCTCCTGACAACCGACAATGAATATATATATACCATTATCCTTTCAAATATCAATGTGTCGGCATTCTTTTTTAGCACAACAGTAATACCATTCGTTTTTATGAATTCTTATTTCGTCTGACTTTAAAAATCTAGCAAAATAACATATTTTATATATATATATATACTAGCAGGAAGATCCAACGTTGCCTGGGATTGAATGATAATCAAATCAAAATTAATGAAATCACCCATTTTTCAATCAAATTGATTGATTGCCTGCTCTAGTTGGGAACCCACTGCGGTGCGCCGGGAGAAAGCTTCACATGCCTCCCTGCCGTGACTAGGTCAATAATACATTGTAGTGTACATTGCACTGTAGAGAACCTACTGCTGATTTTATACAATTATTTTTATATATAACGGCTTGAATTAAAGTTTCAAATTCAAAAGTCAGGTATCATGGTTCAATTGTTCTTTAAACAAAAACATTCATTTCGAATACGCCCCTGTCTTATCAAATAACCTACTGCCTGGCCTTTCTGAGTGTGTGGTAATAAAACTTCTCAAATGCACTTGTGGTGCTTGGCTGTATAAGGTGTTAACTCTGGTTAAAATCGCCTATTCCTTCTTTCATCGGATTTTTTTCAATTATCAATACTTATTGGAGACATTCCAATACAAAACCTATATAAGAACACTGTTAAATACATAAAGTACATTTGTGTGAAATTTTATAAAAATCGGCCCAGACGTTTCGAAGTCCATAGAACTCTCACACACATACACACACACAGTTCCTTTTATATAATAGTAGATACATACATACATGATGATTGCAACGTCTTGTCAGACGAGTGCCACTCCCTCAGACATTTAAAATTCATGAGCCCAAATGTCTGAGGGAGTATCTATACAAATATGATGTTACATAGTCTTAGCTTTGTACAACAGCTAAGTCTCTCTCTCGGTTCAAAATGTTGAGATCCAGCAACAAGCAAGAGCAAGATAGCCAGCAACAAATTAAACTGCAGACCAGCTTAATGCGGGCACTGGTCTTCCGCTTTATGGTTTTTTAAATCAGAGATTTGCTTCTCCTAGAAAGGTTGCCTTCACCACGGCTTACGGGAGCCCTCTCTACCCCAATACACATATACACACACACACACACACACAAATATACATACATACATACATGCATACATACATGATGGCAGTAAATTCGTTTTCAAATATTGCCATTACTTGATATAGCATATATATAAAAAAAATATATATATATATAACTATATTTGCTAACTTCATTGAATGTTTTGCCGTTTTAGGCTACAGCCAGTCTTTTTGTTATCGAGATACACACTGATTGCAAAATGTGTATCTAATTTATATCAAGCAATGCCTGTGCTTGAGGCTTTTTATAGTGAGAAAAGACTTTGCACTGAAACAATCCCACTCTCTAAAAAACTGTCACATTGAACCAAAAAGAAGAACAAGTCAACATCATTGGAAGCAGCAGTCGCCGCAGGTTTTATATCAGAGTTTTCCTTCTCCTAGAGAGGTTGCCTTACATACATACATACATACATAATTACCGATTTTGGGTTTGTATTACTGTACACAGATTCGAAAATGTGTCAAAAAACAAATATATAACAAATAAATTTTATCAAAGGCAAGATAAGTTACTTTTCTACCAAACTGGATATATTTTTCGTGTTTTTATTCAATGTAACGTGTTTATTCAGCTCGAAAACTATACAGTGTTTACCGATATATTGGAAAATTCAAGATGGCGTCTGATTCTCTCTTTAACACGGTAAGTTTGGGAAAAGGTGTTATAAATAAAAAACCGGATAAAATACTGCTAAAAACTCGCTCAATATATGTTACCGTGACATAGGTTGACATATATTCGGCGGGTTTTTAATAGTATTTTGTATAGTTTTTCATTTATAACACCTTTTCCCAAACTTACCGTGTTAAAGAGAGAATCAGACGCCATCTTGAATTTTCCAATACATCGGTAAGCACTGTATGTTTTTCCAGCTGAATAAACATGTTACATTGAATAAAAACACAAAAAATATATCCAGTTTGGCAGAAAAGTAACTTATCTTGCCTTTGATAACATTTATTTGTTATATATTTGTTTTTTGACAACTTTTTCGAATCTATGTGTACAGTAATACAAACCCCCGATTTTTGTTTTGGATTAGTAGTACAAGTCGATGACACCTACTCTCTGTTTGTTTGTTTGTATTCATGATCATTTTTTTTGTTTTTGATGGATTTTCAGTCAGACTGCATAAATGAAAGCTTACAGCAGAAAGTGAAAAAGCTTGAGAAAGGTGTCAGACCAGAGCAACCTCCCCGAATAAACAGATATTCCAATAGGTAATTAAAAGTTTCTGAAATTTTGAGATAAGGATTGATTATTTGTATTATTTAGGTTCTTCTGGCTACTGTTCTCATCTTGAGTGTTATTTACATGTTTTGACCGATGTAACCTCCGACTTTCTTCATGTGCATTTTGCCAGACTTTTGTGGATAATTTATCAACACCCCTCCCTTTTTTTTTTTTTTTTTTTTTTTTTTTTTGATAATTTACTAGATTTCTCTATTGCAATGAAATTTTCAGCATTTATTCAATACGCTACCATCAAAAGTAATGGGAAAAAAATTATGCTTCACCAGTGATCGCACTTACTATTTATCTAAATATATTACTAAATTATGTGTATAAAACCATAAAATTATGTCAGCAATGTACTTTCTCATATCTAAATTTCTATTATAATTTCTGATGACAAAAAACAAAAAACAAAAAAAAACACCCACCATTGACTTTTATTCTTGAGTGGAGGACATTTTTACCAAATTCAACTGGTGGGATGAGTCTAACTTGCTATTTGCTTTCTGGCTTCCTTTCATAGCTTGAAATTACTTACCTCCAGCTAGGAAAAAGGCACGATTTTTACTGACTACATTTGCATGATAATGAGGAAGTACATGTTTAAGGCTGACACATCTATTGTATCATTCTTATATCATGTCCCTCCATGTAATGCATGTCCTCAATCCTCACTGGCCAGGTTTTACTTCTGTATATAACTCTTGAGAGGCTGTACTTGTATCCCATCTCCCTAAAAATCTGACAAACAGCAAAGTCCCACCCCTTCGTTGTAGATGCGAGAAAACTTTCTACTCTAATTGTTTCTTTCCTCAATCCATTTGCTTTTGGAATTCCCGCTTTACTCCCTGTTTCCCTATTATAGCAACATGCAGAAATTTAAATGTAAAGCGAACAAACATCTTGCTGCACAACTCCCCACTTAAGATGCCCCTATAAATATACCCCCTGACTTACAGTAGCTCCTTAGATCTTAGTGGCATTATGCCTCATTTGGAGTGAATATGAATTTAAAAAAAACAAAAAACAGAAGAAACTAAAGTTTTTCATTTTGCAGTAGAAGATAAAGATTTTGACATTTTCCAGTATGGCCAACAAAACGAAAAAAATTGTCAAAATACAAATATATAACAAATAAATGTTACTGTGACATTTATTGGATGGATTTCTATCAATATTTTGTTTAATTTTGAATTTTTGAGCAATTACCGAGACTGCTCAGATGACCAGCCATTTTTTTCTTGTTCTAACTTAATACTCAACACTACTTGTGTTTCAAATTAAATAAACACTTTCAAATAGGTTGAAACACATAAAACTTATCCAGGTAGGTAGAAGAGTAGTTTATCTTGCTTTTGGTAACATTTATTGGTTCTTCTTCGTTATATTAGCAATTCAAAAAGTTGAAATATTGAATTTCAAGTAAAACCAATGGTGTAATATGATAAGTCGTGAACCCAGGGATAGTTACTTGGTTTGTCGTATGAAGACATTTCTTGAACCTGTTGTTATGTCTTGGCACGGCAACCAACTCCCCAGATGTTAGATACAATCAAATGATAGGCACATCCCTTACATCAAAGGGGTCGATATGGCATCGGTTATAACTGGCTGGCATGAGTCTGGTCGTCGAGTCTTTGCTATGTTCTTATGGGCAGACATAAAGGATCTCTGCTGAAAAAAAAATGTTGTTGCTGCAGATAAAATGTGTGTATAAACAGCGGACAAAGGCAATTTTTTAATATAAAAGTATAATTATTTTATTTAACATTTAACACATGTGGACCGTATCCCCCAACGGCCGGCACAAAACTGCTATTGTGACAGTGTCATTGGATGTGATGACGACGACGACGACGACGATGGAGGAAAGAAAGAGCATTGTTAAGAAAGGTTGTTATGGCATTGATTTAATACACACAATTATTTGTGGATATAATGAATTTATAAAGAAGAAATCTGTTTTTGTCCATAATAATTAGGATTACACCCAACAGCTATTAAAAACATTAAGTGAAAAAGTTGACATCTTGGATTACAAAAATATCTCCAAAAAATGTCAGAAATGGCGCCTTTTGGCAATTTGACAAGTTTCATCTCAATGCCAACCTTGTTAAGAAAAACAGTTAACTTAATTCCTTGGAGTGATCGAATTTGTTTGTGAGTCACCTGAAATATAGGCCAGATATTATGAGTTTCTTTGGAAAAACAACATTACGTTGTGATTTGGCTTTCAAGCGCACTTGATGAGTGTTTTATTTTATTCAAATTAAAACAACGTTTCTATATGAACTCTCATTCTTGATGTTATTCTCGCGTTGCCTACGCACAATTCAAACATTTCAAAATACAACCACTGAAAACAACGCGCGGATCTTTACAAACAGACTTTTTTCTCCAACTTTACAACAGGCAAGGAAGAAGAAAAGGAAAAAAAAGAAAAAAACAATACACTGAAGATGGAGTGTACCTCTGAAATATATTTGTGATAAATTTCAAACAAGTAAAATGTTTATTTATTTTCTTAATATTACGTTGTGATTTGGCTTTCAAGCGCACTTGATGCGTATTTTATTTTATAACCAATTTATTTATTTTTTTACTGATAAGAAATAGCATTTGGGAAAGACTCTTGATCATGCAAATGAAGCAAGAGAAGGAAGGACCCTCCCACGTGAGTGATGGTGAAAGGTAGAGACCTAATGAAGGGTGTAGGCAATGGATCCTTCTGTTGAGAGTGGCGGTCAGAGATACAGATTTGAGGAAGAAGAAGAAAAGGAAAATTTTTTCAGAGCTTGAGACTTTAAAAAAACTGCCTGAGATTAGTTTACTGAGAATTGTGAAATGGAATTCTGTGGAGCGGGAGGTGAGGTCAAGCCCAACTGATTCTCAATATAATAAAAGGCAAAAATAGCCTCAAAGACACACTCTGCATGATCGCATGGGGGAACCATATCATTCAGAGAAAAGAAAACCCTTGACTTAAGTTTCACTTGGTTCTAAGCCACTGAATCCACACTGTGAAGAGAGAAACTCCCAGACTTAAGGTTGATCGCCCAAACTTTACTAATAGAAGCCACCAGTCCCTAAGCATTTGCATCTTGAGTCAGAAACTTATGAATGATCCTAGAGTTTTGTAACTTTCAGCGAATAATTATCTTGTTTTTCTTTTTATATATATACTAGTGGGGGGTACCCGACGTTTCCCGGGTGTTTGGAGGTGTCTGTGTTAAAAAAAACATTAAAAGAAAAAAAATTTTAGTAGGAAGGTAGGATTGAACCCCGAAGCCTTGACGCGAAAGTGGAAACGAAAGGAAAAAAAAGCCAGACACCTGACCGTCTCAGTCACGAGGGAAAGGAACTGATAAGGGTGTTAAGTGAAGGTTTATGAAGCGAAATAAACAGGTGCGAGAAAGTGGCGTGGTGTCTGACCTAGTTTTGCGCAGCAAGCCAGATTATTCGCTTTTCGAAGACGTGGCGAGCTGATAGAATTTGGGCTAATTGAATACACATGCGACCCCCATTGTTAAGTCGTAGTTATTATGATTTAGACGTGTATAAAAAGTTTTAAGGAGGAGCAAGCCGCCCGAGAATCACAGCAAAAAAAGCCTTTTGCAGACATACACAAAAAGCAAACATACATACATACACACGTTTTTACTTTTATATATATATATATATATATATATATATATATATATATATATATATATATATACAACAAGCCCAATTATTGACTTGTTATTCTTTTCTTCTTTTGGCTTGAAATGACCTTTACTTTCCAGTAGCGTCGAACTTGGGAGACCAGGGCTCAACGGATTGTGCACTCTCTCAAAAGCAACATGGAGAAAATTGATCCTCTCATCAACCAAGACTCTCATAAAAAGATCAGCCCAGTACCAGCGATAAAACGAGACCCTGAGCAGATAAATCTGGCGACCACTCGCTGGACATCGTTTGGAGAAACGGTGTATACTATGAGCGTCCGTCGTGTACGGAACCCAGGCTTTGATTGTTTTTAACAATACAATTTAATTCTTCTCTCATTTTTCAGAGAGAGAGACAGACAGACAGACAGAGATACATAACACTTGTTCATTGTTTAGTTTTTGATGATGAATTCTTTCGAATTCTGAGCTCTCAGCTTTCAGATCGTTTTGACACAACTCTCAGTCAAACCTGTTTGATATATTCGGACATTTTGAAAATCACACAGAGCCTGCATGATATGTGTATGCTTCCCTACAAATACAGAACAAGCCTGGCATTAGGTTGATTAATTATGCAGAAACCCCAGCTCTCACAAAAGGGAGCTTATTCATTATGCTACATTGGTATCTACATAATTGTCGCAGTACTGAACATATCCAAAAATTATGCTACATTGGTATCTACACAATTGTCGTAGTACTGAACATATCCAAAAATTATTAAAAACAATAAGGTAGGAAATTAATTATTAATGAAAATAGTTTTCAAAGACAATAAGCGAAAAAAAATGAAACTGGAGAGTTCGACTCGTAACAAAAGGGAGGTAAATATTTTCTAAAAATGGAAAATCTATGGCGAATTTAGCAAAACTTAATTTTCACTAATTTTCTCCAAAAACTGTTTTCATTAATAATTAATTCTTTAATTTATCGTTTTTCATAATTCTTGGATATTTTCATTAGTTCGACATTACAATTAAGTAGATACCATGGATTTTACTTAAAATTCAATATTTTGATTTTCGAATTTTGCTACAGTAACGAAGAAGAACTCGTTTATTTGTTATATATTTGTTTTTTTACCACTTTTTTTCTCCCCGTTTTTATAGAGTTACTGGAAAATGTGTAAAGATTTAAATATCTTTTTTGTTTCAAATTTTTCGCACGAATTTATTCATTTTTTTTTTTTTCTTCTCTTGGCTGCAGGTCAAACTATAACGATATGGAACATATGAAGAGACTTTGGGAAAAGAAAATCTCAATTTTACAAGAAAGGTAAGATGAAAATTGAATAAAACTCATAGAGGCCAAATTTGTTTGCTTTTCCCAACAAAAAAAAAAACATTGAATATTTTTTAACAACCATTACTTTTTAATTATTTACTTACTAGAAATTTTAGCTCGTTAAAAAACGGGCAAAAGTTATAGCCCATTTACTTAGAATTGGTGCTTTATGCCAAATTGATGGTTTAATATGGTCAGATTTGTGCTTATTTTTGCATTAAATACTAATCTCTATTAATCCCTGTGCATCACATGGATACCATAATACTTAGTTCACTGCACCACAAAGGTTCATACAAAATTCCAACTAGATCGGTCGAGTAGTTTCCAAGAAAGCCTATAGAGTAAATGTGGTATTGTGGTGACTAATTTCTATTTATCCTTAACTATGCATCGAATGAATACAGGTAACTAGAAAAAAGGCTCTCCCAATTGTGGTTCATCAGAAACTTGGTATTTGTGGGATTGTGGTTGTCTTACGCGCAATGTTTTATGCCTTGCTCAACCCATGTTTTCTCACTTTCACTCAGAAAATTCTGTTGTTAAATTTAACACTTGCTAAATAGTAACTCATTCATAACATTTGTGCTTTTATCCATTTTTTTTATTTCTTGGTACCCCGACAAAGGAGGGATTGGACCACGTAATTCACTCCCGTTTCGTCCATTCGTCTGTTTGCACTTTTCTCGATAACCATGGCTTGGATTTTATTTTGAAATTTTTGCACAAATATTAGTCATGGCGAAAGTAAATTTTTGCCAGAATGAGTTTTCTGGGATAGAATGTATAATAGTATTTTTATATAAAACCTAAAGTGATAAGCAATAAAAAGGTTCTTTTTGACCTTGTTTTTCTGTCATTTTCTGATGGCTATAAAATTTTTGTGTGGGAGTAGGGGTTAAATAGAGAAATACATAAAGCCGATGGTCAATGATGGTGGAAAGACTGAGAATGGTTGGTTTAAACCTTCCTGATGAAGGTTTTTGTATCAGCCGAAAATTAGAAATTTTAAATAAATGAATATTTGTTTAAAAAATAAAAATATTGAACTGGTTAGATCTTTTAGCCGTCATGTTTCTTCTTCTTCTTCTTCTTCTTCTTCTTCTTCTTCTTATTATTATTATTATTATTATTGGCTCACAATGAGCTTTCACACAGGTCATCAAAGATCTCATTGAAAAGAACCTGTGGTGTTTCCTGGAAATTGAGTAACAACAAGTCTTCCCAGATTTCCCGTACTCGCCACCTCTTTCGATAACATTTGCAAATAAATTTGCATTATTGCAACAGCTGGTTGCCATTGATTTCTCATTGGCAGCGGCCATTGGTCTTCACTGGAAGTTGAGTGGCAATAAGCCTCTCCAAGGTCCAAGTCCTTTTCACACTTATACAGCAGAGGTCTGATCAGTGCTCACTCCTCGGTCTTTCCTTCCTCCTTGACTACTTGGCTATTCGGTCTCATTCTTTTTTAAGGGGACAATTTCTCCCATTTTTTTTCAAAGTTTTCTGGGATTGTTCCTAGTGCTCCTACTATTATTAGTATTATTTTGATTTTCTTCATCTTCCATATCCCTTTCAGCTCTCTGGCTAGCTCGGTGTATTTGCTCTGTTTCTCCTTTTCATTGATATTCACTGTGGTCAGCTGGAACAGCAAAGTCTACCATTTGACAAGACTTTTCTTTCTTGTTAATTATTATGACATCCTGCCTTCTTGCTTAGATGGGTTTATCAATCTGTATGCCCATGTCCCATAGGACTTTGTGATACTTGTTTTCAAGTACTGTTGCCAGCTTATGTTTTTACCACTTGTCTGTGTGTTCGAGATGCAGTTGTTTGCATAATTCCCAGTGTACTGCCCTTCCCACTTGGTCGTGTCTGTTCTTGTATTCCTTTTGGCCAGTTTGCTGCATTCACTTATATAGTTTATCGTCTCGTCTCTTTGTCCACAGAGTCTGCATTTGCTGTTTTCTTGTGTTTTGTCAATCTTTGCTTTGATATGGTTGGTTCTTATCGAGTTATCTTGTTCTGCGGTTATTAGGGATTCAGTTTCTCAGCTTATGTGTCCTTTTCGCATCCATGTCCAAGTGTTTTCATTATTCTCATCTTTTATCATCTTTATGAATCTTCCGTGTAGTTGTTTTTCTTCCATTTTTCTTTTCTCGTCTTATCCTTTATCTGTTTTCTGTTGTGTTGATTTTCTCAGTGTTTCTCACTGCCATGATTATCCTTTCCGTGTTTTGCATTATGTATTTTTCAACTTCTTTTTTTTGTGTCATGCACACAGTTTTCTATACAAACTAGTCCTCTTCCGCCTTCTTTTCTTTTCACATAGAGTCAGTCAACATCATCCTTTGGGTGTAGGGCATTGTCCATGGTCATGAGTTTCCTGGTCTTCTGATCGAGATGTCTCAGTTCTTCTTTAGTCCACTCTATGAACGGTCCAGAGTATCTTACTAGTGATACTGCCCATATATTTATGCCTTTTATTAGGTTTCTGCTGTATAATTTGGTTTCTAGAAGTTTTCTTGTTCTCCTGAGGTATTCCTTTCCAATTCTCTCTTTGATGGTGTCTGCTTCCAGGACTCCCAGGTATTTATAAGTGTCTTGTTCTCCATTTGGTTGGGTAGTTCCATGCCCTCAATTGTTTCCAGTTTTCTCTTTCTTATAACTAATAGTGCGCCCTTTTCAATACCAAACTCCATCTGTATGTCCTGGCTGAAGATCCTGGTAGTGTTTATTTGTGTCTCTAGTTCTTTTTCGGTTCTTGCAAAAAGTTTCAGGTCGTCCATGTACATTAGGTGGTTCATTTTTTCCTCTGTATTAGAGAACTTGTATCCAGCTTGGCACTTTATCAGTATATTGTTCAGTGGTATCATGGCTATTATGGTGATAGTGAATCTTCCTGGAAGATGCCTCTTTATATGTTAATTTCTGTTATGTGTTGTCCTTCAGCTGTCAATTCCAGTCTCCACATTCTCATTGCGTTTTCTATTATGTTCATGATCCTGCTTGGTATTTTATACATTTTTAAACGTTCTATTATCAATGTTTGTGGGATCCTGTAGTATGCCTTTTAGTAGTCGATCCATGTCATGGCTAAATTCTTTTTCCTTTTTACCTCCTTTAGGATCTTTTGATCTATATATAGCAGGTCATGTGTTCCTCTCTTTCCTTTCTGGCATCCTTTCTGTTCCTCGGGGAGAAGTCCACGATTATTTAAGGAGTGATAGAGTTGTTCCTTTAGTTGTGCTGTTAATATTTTCCACATAGTGGGTAAGCATGTGATAGGCTTATAGTTGATAACGGTGGTTCCTTTCTATGTGTCCTTCTGTAGCAGAGTGGTTTTGCCTTATGTCATCCAATCTGTTAATATTATTATGATGATTATTATGATTATTATTATTATTATTATGATTATTATTACTTTTCTTTCTAGCATGCGCAGCCTCAGAAACGAAATGTATCTCCGTCAGAATCTTGAGAAGCAAGCGATCATGCTCCATCGTGCCAGCGTCAGTTATTCGGTGAGGAACCATAGAACAGAATTGACAGTTGTTCAAACATACTCAACACCAGTTATTTTTAATGGTTCTATCTGTCTGTCTGTCTGTCTGTCTGTCCCCCCCTCTCTCTCTCTCTCTCTCTCTCTCTCTCTCTCTCTCTCTCTCTCTCTCTCTCTCTCTCTCTCTGCCGGAAGTATGTATCCTAATATAATAAATAACGATATATGTTTTGAGTAAACATGTTTCCAGACACCAGTGTGGAAATTTAATTGCACAAAGGTAAAAGACTCTTTAAGACACGAAATTTGCAAAGCTAGAGTGAGATTTTTTTTGTTTAGCTCCTTACATCAAATGGCTTCATGCCTTGTCTAGAACTATTGAACCTATTTCCAATTGTTTACTGTGCAACTAATTGCAACTATTATTTCTCTTTTTTTTCTTTATGAATTCTTTTGATAGTGCCTTATAGAAATGTGAAGTTTGTAATTTATGTTATAAACAGACACAAAGCCTCTATTAGAATAACATTTATTTTGCAAGGAATTTTAATTTAACTTTAACTCCATGAGAACCTATAAAAATTTGTTGTCAAAATCGCTGGAAAAATGGTTGGATCACTTTACTGTTCCAGTAGGTATCTCACTGCCAATGCAACCCTCTCTCAGTATAAGAGCTAGTTACGTCCTACAATGGAGTATTGTTGCTATATCTGGGTACGAGCTGCTCAACGCACTCTATCCAACCTTGATATCGTTCAAAACCGGCTTCGTTGTCTTAAAATAGAAAAAGTAAAAAAATAAATAAAATAAACATCTAAACAATATACCAGTCTTTGCATTCTGACAGATCGATAAGCTATGCTATGTAATGTACAATTAAAATATGCTATGTAATGTACAATTAAAATATGCTATGTAATGTACAATTAAAATATGCTATGAAATGTACAATTAAAATATGCTATGTAGTGTACAATTAAAATATGCTATGTAATGTACAATTAAAATATGCTATGTAATGTACAATTAAGCTATGCTACGTAATGTACAATTAAAATATGCTACGTAATGTACAATTAAAATATTTCACGTCACTAATTTTCTTCTCTGAATGTTCAATCAACCACAACATCGTTAACTTCTCCGCCATTTGTAAGTCATGTTGACATTAGCATCATAGTTTTAGCTTTGTATTATTCTTGAGTAAGTTACACAATTGATTGTCATGGACGTCTTTGTAAGCAGTATATATATATATATATATATATATATATATATATATATATATATATATATATATATATATATATATATATATACACGCACACACTAGCAAGACCCTTGTACCGTCATTGCATGATGGAAGTATTTTAAAAAACTGATTACATATAATAATAGAAGATGTACCGAGACACAGGAATGGGTATGTTTGATCTGGCAGAACGATGGTTCATTAAAATTGTGGGGTCTACGTTCGCGCCTGGTCCACAAAGTATGGAAATAAAAAATTTAAAAATTAAGAAAAAACGTTTACAAGTGTTTTTGATATAGATGTACATAATAATACTTTGATAAGTATGTTTTAACTTAAATAGGGATGGTATAATAAAATTGTGGGGTCTGCGTTCGCGCCTGGCCTCTATAGAATAGAAATAGGGACAAACTATAATAAAGACTTTTTATATCTATCTGCGTAAGTATACTTTGATAATTATGTTTCAGTTTGAAGAAATATGGTATAATAAAATTATGGGGTGTTCGTTCGCACCTGACCTCCATAGAATGGAAATATGTCACAAAGTTTAACAAGATTTTTTAATATAGATCCACAGAATATTGTGATAAGTGTTTCAGTGTGAACAGGTATGGTTTTATAAATTATGGGGTTTATCTATTTTATTTTTACTTTCATCATATTTTGCTTTGGTTTTGATACCCCGAAATTCAACCCAAATTTACAACCCTTCCTTTTCATAACCTATCATACTTTCATAAATCAGAGTCCATTTTCTGTAGGCTGTTTTTGAACCCAGTCAACGACGGGTACTTTTGCTAGTATATATATATATATATATATATATATATATATATATATATATATATATATATATATATATGTGTGTGTGTGTGTGTCGCTTGATAAAACAACAATAACAAAATCTAAATTTATAAGCGATAAAAATAAACAGTATAATTAATCTAGGGATTATGGCCTAACGGTTAAGGCACCGGACTGTGGTAAACATGGTCTGAGGTTCGATCCCTAGAAACAGTTGAACTACGCTGACGAGAGGTAATGACCTCGAAACACGCGTGTATGTAGATTATTGTTTTAAAAATAATAAATAATAAAAATGTTATATACGTCCAAACAAATTAAAAGGGCGACTTTCTAAGTAAATAAAAAAAATAAAAATAAAAAAATGAGCTCCGAGGCGGAGCCAATATTAACCGTATGTATCGCTTGATAAAACAATAACAAAATATATATATATATATATATATATATATATATATATATATATATATATATATATATACACACACACACACTAGCAAGACCTGTGTACCGTCATTGCCCGGTGGAAGTATGCCCCCAACCTCCCTTGTAAAAAAAAAACAATTAAACTATGGTTGTTATTGGGAACCACTGCCGGTCCAATAAAATAGCAGGCACTGGCGCCCATGGGCAAAATGAATCTACCATTCTGAAGAAACAATGTCAGTATCTATAAATCCATTCTTCTTAACATGGGGATTTGATTATTACTGCAATTATTCTGTGCTTTCACCTAACATGTCAAATAAAAGTAGGGTAGTGTGACCTATTAGAGAGCAGGTGTTACTGTCTGCCTGTAATCTATAATGGAAATAAAAGAATGAACCAAAAATTAATTATAATCAAGTGCATTTATTCCGAAGGGAACATGTGTAACTAGGAAAAGAAAACACTACAGCGAACCTAAACAATGATTCCCGTAGCCTTTAATTTTTTCCAGCGATTCTCATCGAGTACAGGCTTAATTTTCAGATTAAAAAATAAATTTAAGGTATTATTTTTAATGACTGTAATAATCGGGGATCAATTTGTAATGATAACGTTCTAATAAATGGAACACACACTTTTTTTGCCACGTCAGTTGTTAATGCTGGCCCTAGCCATTAAATGTTTCCCTTTTCTGTTGTATACAATTTTCCCCAATGTATTTTAGTAATGTGAAAACTAAGCGTGTAATTTATGATAAGCGCCATAGAATTTTGATAAAAAATTTAAAAGGAAAAATCTAAATGCTAGTGGCAGCATTAACAACGGGAGTGGCCAAAAGTGGGTGTTCACTAAAGTAGAACATTATAATTCAAAATTTAAGCCCATAAGTTAAGCTGATAATTGTCTCAAGTGAAACATAAAAAAGTAAATGGTAGGGACAGCATTGTTCAAGTTCACCAATTCTTTTTTTTTTTTTTTTTTTTTTTTGTAATCTGAAAATTATGCCTATAATCGGTGATAATCATCAGAAAATAAAGTACAAAAAACTGAAAAAGGTGAAATCTAAATGCTAGTGGCAGCATTAACAACGGGAGTGGCCAAAAGTGGGTGTTCACTATAGTAGAACATTATAATTCAAAATTTAAGCCCATAAGTTAAGCTGATAATTGTCTCAAGTGAAACATAAAAAAGTAAATGGTAGGGACAGCATTGTTCAAGTTCACCAATTCTTTTTTTTTTTTTTTTTTTTTTTTGTAATCTGAAAATTATGCCTATAATCGGTGATAATCATCAGAAAATAAAGTACAAAAAACTGAAAAAGGTGAAATCTAAAGGCTAGGGTCAGCATTTTTCAGATTTGCCAAACAATGTCAAGGTGTATTTGAACAATTGGAACCCTCCCCCCCCCCCCCGCCTCATAACCAAAGTTGACTTTGTCATCTTTTTTCAACTGTTTGTGTGGATTATTATCAATTGGACCCTTGGCTACCAGGAATGGCTGTACTTGTAAGGATTTGGAAATGGAGTTTCCGTTTCACATGCAGCGTAAATATGAAAAAAAAAAAAAGCTATATATTTAAAGATTTGGAAGGGAAAATATTTTGTGTCAATGTTCTTTCATAATATGGTAGCTTAGTGTCCAGGCAATAATAGTTTGCAGAATTAGTTGAAAAAAATGCTGAAAAGGTAAAAATATGTAACGGGGTGCCAAATTGTTAGGTTGCACCCATGTTTGTATTACAGAATGTGTTGTATCAATAAAATAAAAAAAAAAACAAGAAAACTAACTTATGGGGTGTCTGTAGTGTGAAGTGTTTTCAATGGGATAAAAACACTAGCGAAAGGTTTAAATCGAGGGAAGCTGAAGGTATTGAGATTGGGGAAATCTTTTTAATCGGTTTTAGTTAAGAAATTTCGCTGCCAAGGGGTCAAAGTTCAACGATTTTACCTTTGAAAACTCTACCAAACTCCTCTGCCAATTTTGGGTCTAAACACTTGAAACTTTAGATGTAGATTACTTGGACATGGATAAAACTATTTATTTTAATTTGAGCCCAAAACAATAAATGTTAAGGAGTCAAAATATTGGTCAAAGTTTAAAAAATTTGACCTCTGCAATCTCTACCAAATTACTCAGTCAATTTTTTGTCTAAACATTTGAAATTTTACATAAAGTGTATTC
This sequence comes from Euprymna scolopes, assembly GCF_053919585.1. Taxonomy (NCBI): domain Eukaryota; kingdom Metazoa; phylum Mollusca; class Cephalopoda; order Sepiida; family Sepiolidae; genus Euprymna; species Euprymna scolopes. The sequence goes on along the minus strand of NC_136491.1, from coordinate 38,862,433 downwards.
AGACATAGGGCAAGTTTCTAATCGGTTTTTGGACGAAAATTTGGCTGCTAAGGGGTCAAAGTTCAAAAGATTTGACCTTTGCGTTCTCCAGCAAACTATTCAGCCAATTTGGGGTTTAAACATTTGAAATTTTAAATAAAAGGTATTCAGACATGCAGCAAGCTTTTAAATTAGTTTTGGGACGAAAATTTGGCTGTTAAGAGGTCAAAGTTGAAAGTTGACCTTTGCAGACTCTACCAAACTCCTCCGCCAATTTTGGGTCTAAACACTTTTTTTTAGATATAGGTTACCTGGACCTGAGTCAAACTTTTAAATATATATATACATATGCAACATGACATAGGACCTGAGCAAAGCCGTGCTGAACTGCTAGTTATATATATATATATATATATATATATATATATGTATGTATGTATGTATGTATGTATGTATATATGTATATATATATATATATATATATATAAATCCATCGCCTCTGTCGAAAGTTTTTGCAAGACATACATACATACATATATTTAAACAGACAGGTGAGATTTATATTATAGATGGTCCACTTTTTGATTTTTAATTAAATTGTGTATTGTTAAAATCGGTATAGGATTATTATATTTTTAGAATTTCAACATTTGAAATTCCATCATGATACCGGTTTTATATTTTCTGGTCCATTTTTAGGGAAGGCCTGAAACACCTGAAGAAACTTTCCAAGCAAGATTATTGGTAAGTTTAACTTTTCATCTTGAAAATAAAAAGCAAATCGAACAAAATCTTTAATAGGCTGCCATCGGTCATCTTAGTCAGGACAATCTGTTTCCCATGTAGCATGTCCCCCGCTCTCCATGTCGCTTATAGTTCAGAAGGAACTGCAAAGCTAATACAGTTTGGCACCAATACCGTTGCAGGAACTGGTAGAACAAAGTTGTACGTAATGCCAAACTGCTCCATTTTGTATTTTTCCTCAAGGTTTACTCCTGGAGCCTTTCTCATGAATAAATATTCTACAAAGCAGGGAAGGTTTGAAATCAGAGGTTAATTTTTTTCAGATTGACAAGCTTCACCTGCCCCGAAAAATTATTTACATTTAATAGTCTGTACAGTGAATGACCATACATATATATATATATATATATATATATATATATATATATATATATATATATATATATAAAGCTGAATGTCTGTGGGTGTATGTATATGTGTGTGTCTGGTCACGAATAGGCTCTTATATGGTCGACTATTATAGAAAACTGATCACATATAATGATAGAAGATGTATCGAGACACAGGAATGGGTATGTTTGATCTGGCTAAATGGTAGTTCATTAAAATTGTGGGGTCTGCGTTCGCGCCTAGTCCACAAAGTATGGAAATAAAAAATTTAAAAATGAAAAAAAACGTTTACAAGTGTTTTTGATATAGATGTATATAATAATACTTTGATAAGTATGTTTTAACTTAAATAGGGATGGTATAATAAAATTGTGGGGTCTGCGTTCACGCCAGGCCTCTATAGAATAGAAATAAGCACAAACTATAATAAAGACTTTTCATATCTATCTGCGTAAGTATACTTTGATAATTATGTTTCAGTTTGAAGAAATATGGTATAATAAAATTATTGGGTGCTCGTTCGCGCCTGACCTCCATAGAATGGAAATATGTCACAAAGTTTAACAAGGTTTTTTAATATAGATCCACAGAATATTGTGATAAGTGTTTCAGTGTGAACAGGTATGGTATAATAAATTATGGGGTTTATCTATTTTATTCTTACTTTCATTATATTTTGCTTTGGTTTTGATACTCCCAAATTCGAAGCTATCTCTTTACAACCCTTCCTTTTCATAACCTATCATACTTTCATAAATCAGAGTCCATTTTCTGTTGGCTGTTTTTGAACCCAGTCAACGACAGGTACTTTTGCTAGTATATATATATATATATATATATATATATTGAAGCACGTCTGATTGAAAACAACACAGTTATTCTTCTTTCCAATTTTTCTGGATATCTTTCCCATTCGCCGAGCGGCCTTTTTTATTTCAGCTGTCATGTTGTATAAAATGGCGCCCAAAGTTGTTGTTCAGCCATATTCTACTCAACCGCTTTCTATCAGTGCATCTGATTATCATCAGGAGCGCTTGTTGTTATCTTTTTCTTTTTCTTTCCCTTTGAGGCTTGGTGTATTTATAGTTTTTTTTTTTTTTAGTTATAAAGATGAGTGGAGGATGGTTAGAGGCGAATTATTTTTATTTTTAATTTCAATTTTTTATTTTATAGTTTATTTATTTAGTTTCTTGTTAGTTATTAAATAATGTTAGTATATTTTCCCCAGTGTTAAATAAGATCCGATTAAAAGGGGGCTGTAGTTTTTTGATAAGTATGGCTTCTAGTAATTTTAGTCGTCGTGTGCAATTGTTAAGGTATCGAATTTTAGTATTGTTTGTTAATATCTTTCTAATGTCGGACGACTGTAGGTTTTTTTATCATGGGATGTTAGGTGTTGTTTTATGCCGCTATTGTCAGCTAAATGATAGGTTAATCATCAGGAGAGTGTTGTTGTAGTTTGGCCTAAGTATGCATTGTATGAGGTTTTAGAGTGGGTTTGGAGACATTCTTCGAAGGGGCAAATAAATTCATGCACTACATTAGTTTGTTTTAGTGTGGTGTTAATTATGAAATTGAAGGTTTTAAATTTAGTATAATTTATTATTAGTTTAATCTTTTTGTTCTAGTCGGTGAGTCTGTTGTATTTTTTAATCAAGTTTGTTATTATTTTTTCATCTGTTTTGCAGTTAGTGTGTAGCTAGTTTTTATAGTATACTTTGATGGTGTCGTTTTTTGTTATGGTTAGGGCTTATGTTTTTATTGTGGAGTGAGTTTAAATAGAGTTTTATGTGCTTATCGACGATTTTATTGGGAAAATTATTGTTTATTAGGGTTTGTTTTATGTTTGTTAGTCCTTTGTAAAATATTTGTTGAGTTGATGCTATATTGTATGAGTGGTTAATCAAATTTTTTTATAAGGGCAGTTTTATATTTCTCTGGGCATTCACTATGGTAATTTAAGAGTATTGCATTATTCTTGGTAGGTTTTTTGTATGTTGAGGTTATGTATTTAGTGGGGTTACTTGAATCTACTAATATGTCAAGAAATGGTATTTTCTTATTTATGTTTGGGTTGTGTGTAAATTTGAGGATGGAGTGTGTTTCTAGGTTTAGTTTTAGTTTTTTAATGTCTTGTATGGATTCGGCTGCAATGACGATGTCATCGACATATCGGACATAGATAGTGGGTTTATAATCTGAGAAGATTCTGTTTCGAGGTGGAGCATATAGTATTCTGCGAATGTAGGGACTAGAGGTGATCCCAGTGAGATGCTATCAATTTGTATGTATGTTTTCCCATGAGGGTCAGTGAAGGGAACTTGTGTGGTACATTTTAATAGTAACTTTTTAAGGGTTTGGGGTTTTCAAGCTGGAGGGGTATTGTGTTGTGGTTGGATACTTGATTAATGATTATTTTAATTGTGTCATTTATAGGGACGTTAGTAAAGAGGTTTTCAGTGTCGAAGGATATGGTTATGCATTTGTGGGGGGAGTGTAATTTAAAAAAATATATATATATAATGATGATTATTTTAATTGTGTCATTTATAGGGACGTTAGTAAAGAGGTTTTCGGTATCAAAGGATACGGTTATGCATTTGTGAGGGGAGTGTAATTTAAAATATATATATATATATATAAATACACCAAGCCTCAAAGGGAAAGAAAAAGAAAAAGATAACAACAATCGCTCCTGATGATAATCGGATGCACCGATCAAAAGCGGTTGAGTAGAATATGGCTAAACAACAACTTTTGGGCGCCATTTTATACAACATGCCAGCTGAAATAAAAAAAATGCTCGGCGAATGGAAAAGATATCCAGAAAAATCCGAAAAAGAATAACTGTGTAGTGTTCAATCAGACGTGCTTGAATAATGACTTGCTGTCAAAATATACAAATATATACATATGCATATGTAATATTTTTATACAATATTTTATATGTAGGATATTTTTACTTGCGTCAGGCGGTCAGATGGTGTGTCCATGATGCTATATTTAAAAATGTCTTCCCTTCAGCAGGCATGTGTTCGACTTCAAATGGGCATGGTGGGTTTTATTGTAGATGAAGCGGACACACCACCTGACCGCCTGCCACAAGTAAGAACATCCTACATGTATAAATAAATAAATAAATAAATAAAATAAAAACATATGTATATATGTATAGTAATACATATACACTTGAATTGGATCAATAAAAGTGAAACTGCATAGCTGATTTCACCATGGTTATATCTTAAGTTGCTGCCACTTCAGCCTATCCGTCACACCTTTGCATTGTTCTACCTTCTATAAACTTCAATTTCTTCTTATATACACATTAAACAATGCTTCAAGCAAACTACTTTACCCTGTACCAGATTTGTTTAATGTTGTAATTGCTTTCATCATTTTTTTTCCTTTATTTGCACTTTTGATAACAAAATTTAAAAAAAATAAAAAAGTTTTTATTTTATTTGAAATTTAATAATATGCTTATGAAATAAATAAATAAAAGTTTTTTTCATTTAAAAAATAAAAGTCTTTTATTTGAATTAATATAATAAATATATGTTTTTATGAAAGTATAAAAATAAAATTATTGAAATCAAGATAACAAAATTTCGAACATAAAAAACGTATCCAATACATAATATTCCCCAAATACGGTAGAATCCCGGCATACGATAGCCCTACGATACGTTTTTTTTTTCAGTTTACGATGTGGAATACGATGTTTTTCCGGCCCCTGGTTACAGTGTTTCCCCCGCTTTACGGTGTTATTTATAATGGTATTTGATTATATACATGTGTATTATATATTGTACTGCATTCAGTTACTAAATTTAGTGTCGTATCCCAGGGTTCTACTGTAATTGTTTTCATCAATTTTTTTATTTTTATTTTTATGGTAACTTTTCATTTATTTACTTATGTTTATTTTTTTGTGATATTTTCTTTTACTTTTGTGATTTTTTTTTTTTAATTTCGTGGCTTTGATTTTCTTTCTGACGTTTTAATTTTTCTGGTGTCTGTTATTGTTTTGTTTTTATAATTTATTTATACTTTTGCGCGAGCCTTTTCTAGTCTCACACAAAAACATGCGTTCACATCTCAAGCTATATTACTTGTCATATACATACGCGCACACAAACATATGCGCGCACGTCCACACACGTACAAATATTCACGTTCGTGTACATACACTCACATTCACGTGTATATACACACACGCTAACGTACACACATGTACTCACACACGCACACACGTACGTACACAAGGGCAACGTCACTTCCCCTTTCAAAGCAAATCCACACATGCGCAAAAGACCACCAGAAACACCTATAAAAGAAAGAGCAATAATCGGTTTCTTCCCTTTTCCAACTTGTCTTCCCAGGTGGTTGGTCAGTGCACCAGCCACCGCCATTTCGGCAGGCGCGCGCACGCGCGTACCTCACGCCACTTGCTACTATGTGGGACAAAAAGCCAACAGACAGTACGTACACTTTATATGCTTTCTATCTCCATAAGCTGGATTGACATTCTCACTTTATTTCCCCTTCGTTTTGGTCCATCAACACAGACATGTGCGCGACTCTCTATTGAGCTTAACCCTCTCTTTCTACAGGCCGGCTTGCCACTTCGCGTTTCTCTATTGCATTCCCCTTGTCTTATATGCGCGTAGTCGTCAACAGCCGAATGAACATGTGTACACCCAAGACTTTCATTTCTCAACAGAAAATAAACGACATGTTTATTTTATTCCAGCATTTGAGTTCTTTGTTTCCTTCATTCAATTCGTTTCATTATTTTTTCTTGTAGCGAGCCAGGGTATTTATATCCTGGTCCGCAACACTTTTATTGCCAACTATTTCTACTCTTACTAATAATATTTGTTAAAAAATATTTCTTTAATATCTCTTTCAGCCTTCCGATGGAAATACGAGCGATCACCACTCTTCCAAGAGCAATACCACGTTGCCTATCAGACCAGATATTAACTACGAGTTATCAGCCGTTTTAGCTGCAAACGGTCAGCATTTAAAACGTCTTCTTTTTTTATATTCAAATCCTATCTTTTATGTTAGAAAAATAAGTTAAATGACGTATGTGTCATGGGATTACCGGATATACTTTAGCGTTCATCTGAACCGTGTCCCAATCTCACTATAATAGTAACAATAACACTAGTAATACAACACTTGTTGTAATATATTTAAATAAAAAGCAGATGACAAGTGATTTTTTCCAATCAATTTTAGATAGGAAAAGTATATAAGTTATTGAAGTTGTTCAGAAGTTCTGATACTAGTGTGATATAAAGAGTTCATATAGCTTTATTCTTGTTATTGTCAGGTGATATGTTCTGCTGAATATATTTAAGAATGTTGTTGTATTTCATTTCTTTTGTGTTGTACATAATAATATCCACGACTATAATTTTTCGTTTTCGTTTTTCTCCTTTTTTTTTTATTCAGGTTGGCGGAAACGGTGATTGGAAACCTTTTATAACTGTTCAGATAGAGAATAAAGAAAGGATTTGGCCATCTGACCAAGTTTGATGTCGGGGTTAATTTACGTATTTGAATTATAGAAGTAGCACTTGGTTGGTTTTTACAGTTGGCAATATATTTTCTTTTGTGTTTCTGAATTTTTGAGATTTAGGGATTGATTATTTTCATTATTGCCAGTCACCCACCCAGTGGTATTCACTCTAAGCGGGTTGAACTGACTTTCTCTCAAGGAGGAAGTGTCTAGGAAATATCAAATTCACAAACGATCACCAGTCACATACATATCCCCATTAGAGAAGATGACAAGGTTATGTTTTTGCAGTTCTTGCAGGAAGATATTGATGCCTTCCTACATACAGCACCTGGTATTCCCCAATTTTTTTTTAGGCGGTGGTCACCACTTATCAAGGCCCGGAAGCCACTCAGGGATAAGGGTTATTGCAAGTACAGTACGTTAGTGTGGAGATTTGATGAAGTGTTTACTTAAGGGGGCGGTTCATTAGGAATTTGTTAACGTTGGACTTGAAGACATCAAAGTTGTAGTCAGGTGGGAAGCAGGCAGACGGAACAGAGTTCCACATGCATGCAGTTCTAAGAAAGAAGCTTTGTTCATGGAATCCGCGTTTTGATTTAGGCACAGATAAAGAGTGAGGGAAATTTTTCACAGTGGATTCAGCTAGACGGGTGTTTTTCGTGAAAGATTGGCGAGGGGGGACCAGAGATTGGAGTTCAGACAAGCATATGCCATGGAAATAACGATAAAATGGTCATCCATCTGGTACTGACCAGGTTCAACATTGCTTAACTTCAGTGATTTAACAAGAACTGGTGTGTCAATGTGATTATTATCAATGGGATTATGTAGACACTCATCTTGAGTGCTATTTTCACAACATCTCAGCTGATGTAACCTCTAACCTTCTTCAGTTGTATCTTATCGAATTCAGAAATCTTTCTGTTGAACTCAGGAATGTGCAGAGAATTTCAAACAGAAGCCTTTATTTAATTTACTAGAATAGCATGCTTTTGTTCTGTAAGTCATGGTTTCTGAAAGAAGTTATTTCGATATTGAAATGTATTTCTTATGTTTACCACAATTCTGGCTAATGAACAAACAGATAAAGTACCCCTTATATTATGAGTGAACTAGACCCTCTGGGCGTAGACAGTTTATTTAGTACATATATATATATATATATATATATATATATATATATATATATATATATATATATATATATATATACAGTGATGATCATATTTATTGGCACGGTAAAATAAAAGTTAAATTTTGTCTAATAAATTCTAAAAAAGGGATTAAATTAAAGAAAATAACAAAGTATATTATGCATTTTTAACTGGCCTTTCCGATGCAGCAATCGGATTTTAGAAAAAATAAATAACAAAGGAACAACAAACATAATTGCAAAAAACCCTTGTTCAAAATTATTGGCACGGCTTTGTTTTTCTTTTAGTATCAGTATAATATCAATCAATTTCCGGTTTACGTGCTTTCTGAACTTTTTTTATAGCCATATTATGCTTGTTTAACGCTAATTCAGTGAATAATTTTTTTCAGATAATTTTTAGATAGCGATTTATTTAAACTATTATAAGTGACTAGATTATAATTTTCAATCGCCATGGTTAAAACTAAGGAACACAGCGAAGACGTCAGGAAGCTTGTTGTAGCATGCCATACCAATGGGGAGGGCTATGATAAGATTTCAAAGAAGCTAAACCTTCCCAAATCCACTGTTAGAGCCATAATAAACAAGTTCAAATCGCAAGGCCACGTTATGAGTTTAGAGGGTAGAGGGAGAAAAAGGATTCTTTCCCCAAGAGATGAACGGAAAATTGTTCGACAAGTAAAACAAAACCCAAGGATCTCTGTTGGGGAGATTGTTGATGAACAGAGCACCTCTGGAGTGAATGTATCTCGACATACAGTTGGTAGAGTTTTGAAGAGAGCTGGTTTAAAAGCATGTCGTCCGAGAAAGACTCCCTTATTGAAGTCTATGCACCTGAAAGCAAGGCTAGCCTTTGCAAAACGTCATATTGATAAAGATGTTGCATTCTGGAAACGTGTTCTATGGACTGACGAAACGAAAATAGAGTTATTTGGCCATAATAAAGTGTCTTATATTTACAGAAAATCTGGTGAAGCTTTCCTGCCTAAGAACACCATACCCACAGTGAAGCACGGTGGAGGCAGTTTGATGTTTTGGGGATCCTTTGCTGCCTCTGGACCAGGGCGACTTGTTAAGGTCACAGGTAGCATAAAAAAGGAAGATTATGTTAAAATATTGGATGAAAACCTGAAAGACTCTGCTAAAGAGCTCTCACTTGGTCGTCGTTGGTGGTTCATGCAGGATAATGACCCAAAGCATTCGGCTAAACTGACTAAGAAATGGCTTGAGGACAATCATATTAATGTTTTGGAGTGGCCATCACAAAGCCCAGACCTTAATCCAATTGAAAATTTATGGAGAACATTAAAATTGAGGGTAATGCAAAGGAAGCCTAAGAATCTTATTCAATTGGAGGATTATTGTCAGGAAGAGTGGGCTAAAATTACTACTGAAGAGTGCAACAACTTGGTTGTAAACTATGAAAAGCGACTGAGGAAGGTAAGCAAGGCCAAAGGCTATACAATTGATTATTAAATAAATCGTGCCAATAATTTTGAACAAGGGTTTTTTGCAATTATGTTTGTTGTTCCTTTGTTATTTATTTTTTTCTAAAATCCGATTGCTGCATCGGAAAGGCCAGTTAAAAATACATAATATACTTTGTTATTTTCTTTAATTTAATCCCTTTTTTAGAATTTATTAGACAAAATTTAACTTTTATTTTACCGTGCCAATAAATATGATCATCACTGTATATATATATATATATATATATAGAAAATTTTGAATTAAATTCAGTAAATTAAAAATTGCGACAAATGTATTATTCAACAAAGGATGCAAAAATTTTAATGTTTTTTCCTTAATCCATGGATTTTCAATAAATGGCTCATCTCATCAAAGAAAAAGTTTTTAGCAAAATAATGTTTATAGATAGTCATAAATTTTGCTATTTAGCACATAGATTGAAAGACTAAAAAGCTTGTATGAAAAGCCTAATAGAAGCCTTGATTAAAAAAAAGTGGTGTAGTTAGGTTCAATGAAGAAAAATAGAAGCACAATCGTAAGATTCAAGGTAATGAAGAAAGGTATAATCTAGAACCAAATAGAGAGTTTTTTTAATGTTCAAATGTATGCGTATGAAGCAATTCATAAGACATTTATTATACTGTAGTGAACTACTACTATAATGCTGCTACGGTATGCTTCCCTTATTTCTCTCTTTCTCCCTACTCTTCTACTTTTCCCTTCCTTTCTTCTCTCAACGTCACCAGAGGTTTCAGCCAATCAGAATAGAGGACTGTCCTGGAGGGAAATACAAAGAAGAAATCTGTCTCAGACATGCGGGAATGATAGAAGCCTCAACATGCGACGGACCAGTTTCCCTGGGTAAAGACTTTTATCAAAGAAATGTACCATCCTCTTTCTACCCTATATCTTGGAAACTTTTATAAAACATCATCAATCCTAAAGTCTCGTCGCACTTAATTATAACCGATGTTTTCTTTTCCACAACCGTTCTTTTTCAACACTCTTGTTCTCTCTCTAATGCCAGAGGTACCCAAAAAAGGGGACCAACCGAAATGGTGACACTTTTTCAAACGTCGTTAAAATTTATGGTAACCGCCATAATACCTTTCTTCATTGCCTTGGATCTTGCCTTGTAATAATTATGATTACAAGTTACAAACCTGAAATAGTATAGTTGTCAGCCAGAGAATTTTTCCCTCGGCGCCAAAGCCAATATAGTCTTAACCAGAGATTCTCAACCAGGGGTAAATTTACCCCCCGACTATATTATTTTTTTACCCTCTAGGGATAAATTTACCCCTAAACCAGAACCTCTAGTCTAGACTCCATTGGTTTTGGCACAGAGGGAAAAATTCCCCAGCTAAATACTATTTGACTCTTCAGTGACAACTACGCTATTTCAGCTTTGCTTTGTAAATTGCAATCCAAATCATTTAGATCGATAGGGGTCTTATCCTATAGAAATATTAATGTCTAGTGAAGTGGACTAAAATAGCAAATTTCCACAAATAAAATGTTATATTTATTAGTTTCTGTACAAAATCAGTCAAAAGTTGTGGGTTCGTCTTCATTATTTTAGCAAAATCCGACAGTCGAAAAATTGAGTTTTCATTAAGAAACAATGATAACTGCTTACTTTTTCTGTAAATTTCAACAAAAAGCAATAAGTTATCTACCTAACTGACATGTCATAGTTGGTTTAATATTTCTGAAATATTACATAAAAAAACATATTTCCATGATTCAACGAAAAAATGATTTCGGCCATGTTTGTTTTATCATGGTTTTATGTAGCTTAAGTTTTTGACAGTTTTCAAAAATGAATTACCTCTCCTGCTAATATGTGCACTCTTCAGTTATTATGTAAGCTAAAATTGCTAATTTCTCTGAAAACTATTAATTTTCTACTTTATCGTTTTTCATAATTTTTGGATATGTTCATTACTGCGACGTGATAATTCAGTAGATACCATTGGTTTCACTTGAAATTCAATATTTCAGTTTTTAAATTTCGCTACAATAACGAAAAAGAACCAAGTTATTATTTCTGTTTACATTATTGAAATAGTATTGCAGGGGTAAACAACTCATGCTTTACTTATTCAAGGAGTAGTGATTGCATGGCCGACCACACACACACACACACTCTACATATTTAGCCAACAATTGCTATGCTTAGCAGTGTTGTGATTTTCCTGTTTGTCTTTTCCTACCAACTGAAGAGCCGTCTTTAGCAATAAATTCAAAAGATCAGTGACTCACATGACAATACCATGGTGTCTTTGAGTTTAGGTATGGTCTGTCTCAATTCTAAAAGGTGCACTCTTCCAGGTATTACCTCCTCTTTCTAAAGAGTTTGGATCATTGCCGACCACGTGAGGTGCCTCTGCTGAGAAATGCTGATAAGTCCATGCATGGCTACTTTTCATCGGCCAAATTGCCTCCAGATAGTGTAATTAGTGAATTGGAAAGTGTTCAATATGCTAGATAGAGCAGTGTAACACTTGGAAAGTGGTATAGGCTAAATCAGTCGGTGTTCATTACCTTTAAATACAACAGGTGTTTATAAACTTAGTGTTGGCCAAGAATAATAACTTTAAAGCTTAGTGTTGGCCAGGATCAATAACTTTAAAACTTATTCTTAGTCAGGAGCAATAACTTTAAAACTTGGTATTGACCAGCAGTAATAACTTTACTACTTAGTGTTGGCCAGGAGCAATAACTTTAAAACTTGGTGTTGGCCAGGAGCAATAACTTTCAAACTTGGTGTTGGCCAGGAGCAATAACTTTAAAACTTGGTGTTGGATAGGAGCAATAACTTTAAAACTTGGTGTTGGATAGGAGCAATAACTTTAAAACTTGGTGTTGGCCAGGAGCAATAACATTAAAACTTAGTGTTGGCCAGGAGCAATAACTTTAAAACTTGATGTTGGATAGTAGCAATAACTTTAAAACTTGGTGTTGGATAGGAGCAATAACTTTAAAACTTGGTGTTGGCCAGGAGTAATAACTTTAAAACTTGGTGTTGGCCAGGAGCAATAACTTTAAAACTTGGTGTTGACCAGCAGTAATAACTTTACTACTTAATGTTGGCCAGGAGCAATAACTTTAAAACTTGATATTGACCAGCAGTAATAACTTTACTCCTTAGTGTTGGCCAGGAGCAATAACTTTAAAACTTGATGTTGGATAGGAGCAATAACTTTAAAACTTGATGTTGGATAGGAGCAATAACTTTAAAATTTGGTGTTGGCCAGGAGCAATAACTTTAAAACTTGGTGTTGGCCAGGAGCAATAACTTTAAAACTTGGTGTTGGCCAGGAGCAATAACTTTAAAACTTGGTGTTGACCAGCAGTAATAACTTTACTACTTAGTGTTGGCCAGGAGCAATAACTTTAAAACTTGATGTTGGCCAGGAGCAATAACTTTAAAACTTGATATTGACCAGCAGTAATAACTTTACTCCTTAGTGTTGGCCAGGAGCAATAACTTTAAAACTTATTCTTAGCCAGGAGCAATAACTTTAAAACTTATTCTTAGCCAGGAGCAATAACTTTAAAACTTGGTACTGACCAGCAGTAATAACTTTACTACTTAGTGTTGGCCAGGAGCAATAACTTTAAAACTTAGTGTTGGTCAGGAGTAATAACTTTAAAACTTGGTGTTGGCCAGGAGCAATAACTTTAAAACTTGGTGTTGGCCAGGAGCAATAACTTTAAAACTTGGTGTTGGCCAGGAGCAATAACTTTAAAACTTGGTGTTGGCCAGGAGCAATAACTTTAAAACTTGGTGTTGGCCAGGAGCAATAACTTTAAAACTTGGTGTTGGCCAGGAGCAATAACTTTAAAACTTGGTGTTGGCCAGGAGCAATAACTTTAAAACTTGGTGTTGGCCAGGAGCAATAACTTTAAACTTGGTGTTGGCCAGGAGCAATAAATTTTAAACAGCCAAAAACAAAAAATGTGTATTCAATTTCTTCTTACAGACAAAATACTCGTCACAAGAACATTCTTTGAATTCTCAGTCTTTTACAACCCTTCATGTTCATTGCTTGAAAAAATTGTTGAATAAAATGAATGAATTTTGCATGGTATATTTTACCATTCTATTTTTCTGATATGATAGTCAAAATTATTTACTCTTTTTACTTCCAGTTTTTGCTTGTTCATTTAGCTGGCTAATTAGATGTACCTTAATTCGAATAGAAACACAAGTGGATGTTGTAAAGCTTTTATGTTAAGACGATGCAAATTCTGTTCAAGTTTCACCTTTATTAATAACGACTAAAGCGCAACATATATAAGAAAAAACTAGTATACAAGGACTGTAATTTCGACTTATGCGTTTTTGCTTTAAAGATGGCAACCTACGTCTTTTTCATATATAATTGCTCCTATGAGAATATTTTTGAGATAGTTTACCTGAGATTAAACATTGTGGAGATTTAGCGGAGATTTAGAAGATTTTTTTTTTTTGCTTCAAACGTTATTTTGTTTACAAATGTTTTTTGCTTCAAGATAGTTTTAAGAAACTATTATTAGTTTGTACCAAAATAAGTTTTTTTCATTTTTCAAAACTTATTTTAAGTATATATTTAAAGTTAATCTTACAAGAGTATAATTAGTTTTTATTATAACTATAAAGTTAATGTAATGTACACATTAATAGGTTAGGGTTTAGTTTGAAGTTATTTAACAACAATGACAGACACAATTGCTTTTTTATAGATGTAACTTGTGTCGACTGTGCAGCTAATGCAGCTTGCTCTGGAACTCCCATGCAGTTCTTTAAAATGGCACGAACACGCACCAGCATGTGATAAATCTAGGTTATCTATTTGGTAGGATGCTCATAACAAGTCTTCCGCATCTTCTGGTAATCCAGCAATGAATACACATATGCCACCAAACAGAATTGCAATCCTGCATAGTTCTCCAAAAATATGTTGACTGCTGCACATGGTTGGAGGCGGCGTGCTGCAAACTGCTTCCATGCAGCAAAAGGGTCCAGAGTACAGTGTTTTCTTTATACACTCAAAATCGACCCACTTTTCCTCACTTAGTTGTTGGTACACAGCATATGTGCCGCCTGACAAGCACATCGGAATGATGCACTCAACGTGCTTCTCCGTACTCAGCTGACATATTAGTTCAGCTTTCTCCAACCACTCCACTATCGACTGTCTGGATTCACTGCCATCAAATACAGGTAGGAGTTTTGGATCAAAGGCCATGATGGCTGAAATAGCTATTGCTTCATGAGGGAAGAGAGAGCATCAAAAATATATTTATTTATATCACATATGGTGACATGGTCCTGAACAAATTCGTCCACGCAATCCCGAACAATACCGCCGAATCAACATTGGTACGTCACCGAACAAATATCGTTGAATCAACATGCCACATTCCCGAGCAACACCATCAACCGACATGACACGCCACCGAATAATATCGCTAAATCAACATGCCACCGAACAATCTCGTCGAATCGACACGTCACAATATGAAATCCAGTAACGCGAGACACATTATCAGAGCAATATTTTTTAACTGCCCCCGAATGACTCATCAGCTCGTTTCTTATAGTTGTTGGGTGAAACAGTCGTCACTTTGGGGTAAGATGGATGCAGTTCATTGCAATCCAAAGGTACCAGGTTCGCTTTTCACCACAGGTAAGCCCGACTCATACACTGGCACACAATTCCTGTGCACATCTGTGCATGCTCGTCACATACTATATCAAGATGTTGAAGTAATCGGTCCAATGGTTATTTAGATTATCGGTTACAAACAAACATACTTTTACATTGCAGGATATTATGACATTTAAAAAATAAATGTTAAAATCTGAACGATATTTCTTACAGTTGAGATTGGCTGTGGGATTTGTTCCTTTGCTAATGGAGTCAGAGATGGCTTCATGGCCGACTGGTAGTTATCGTGTCACCCTCCACTGTTGATTCCCGAAAGGATGAAACACTAGTGTCTGTAGGTATTAAAAAATTATTATTGTAATAATTATATATATATATATATATATATATATATATATATATATAAGTGACCATGTCTGTCTGTGTGTGAAACATTTTCTACCAATCTACCAACTCTACTCTATCAACTTTTGGTTTACAGATTTGAAACTTGATATACAGGGGATTTGGACAAGCAGAACAAATTCGATTAGTGTTTTTAGCCGGTAAAAATAGCTGCTAAAGAATCAAAATTCAAAAGAAATTGGAACTTGGCCGACGTGTTACTTTCTATACCTTTTATACCTTTAACAACATTATTTTTTGAAGTTTGTATATGCGTATGGATTTAGCTCAGATGGTAACAAATAATGTTGGAAAGCTATATGTTTTGGTTTCAATTCTAGCTGATAGCACACAAGTCATTTTTTTTTTTTAGCTTTTGAAATCTCTACTATATATTTGGTACAATATAATAATCAGTTGAGAATTGGCTCTATAATAATAAATACGAAATCTGCATGAATTAAAATATCATATTTAAGCATATTTTACAACTGACAATGCTGGGCGGCCTGTTAGTATATATATAATACTAGTGGGGTACCCGGCATTGCCCAGTTGTTTGGAAGTGTGTGCAAAAAGGAGGGGGGGGGGCAAAGTAAAGAATAAGCGAAGAAATAACCCTGTTTAAATATCAAAATAAAAATAAAAACGATGTAAGACTTCTTAAAACATCGGCAAAACCAAAAGCAAAGTAAACACAGCGAACAAACGTTAAGCTTCTATAAAGAAGACGTGTTCTGAAAAACGAAAATAAAAAAAACACAGCACAAAGCGAAAAAAAGAAAATGGCATAAATAAACCTTCGATTTGCTTAAATCCACTGGTGCGTTTCACCCAGTAGAAAACATAGAAGGTAAGGGAACGTTAAACTGCCATTCCATTTTTGTAAGCAACTATGAACCCAAACCGGTGTTTCTTCTTGCTGTCCCCTATGAACGGATCAGCAACGGTGTAAGTGGAAGCGGGGGTAGGAGGAATATATTAGAGAGAAAAAATTTTACAACTTCCATTGATTCTAACGGATTTGGGCCGTGAACTCTCACCAGAAAAAATATAGGAATCCACGATTATCAAGGAAGTGTAGAGGTAATATGCCTATAACACACCTTAGATAATGTGCTGCAGTTTGTACATATTACATTTGCATGAAATGTCTTGATTTTCAATCCTATTAAGGTCAAAATCAGAGGGGAAAATGACTTCATTTTATCTATATAGGGAATAGGGAAGGGGTTAGGGTTTGATTAGATTGAATGAAATATCTGACAGTTTATAGATACTATTAAAAAGAAAATTGTATGCTCTTTTGATTTCCGGTTTCTGATATCCATTTGTTTGGATAATTAGATATGGTCAAGCAGACAAGAAAGCCATTCTTGACATGAGGAAAATAATCATCAATCAGAAGGGACGATATCTTGCTTGTCATTGTAGTCCCATCTGCAGAGCAGAAATAGAAGACAACAAAAGCAGACAATATTAAATTTAATCGCTTTTCCATTTATAGATCTATTCTGTCCTTGAAATAAAGCCCTATCTACTATTATATAAAAGTCACTTCGTGTGTATGTGTATGTGTGTGTGCGTGTGTATGTGTGTGAGTTCCTTCTGCAAAGGTTTCGAAACGGCTGAGCATATCTTTTTCAAATTTCACACAAAGGTAATTTATATGTCTGGCAGTGTTCTTAGATATGGTTTGTGCAGAAAGTCATCCAATAAGTATCGAAAATTGGGGTTTGTTTTACTATACACATAGATTCGAAAAAGTTGTCAAAAAAACAAATATATAACATATAAATGTTATCAAAGGCAAGATAAATTACTTTTCTACCTAACTGGATAATATTTTTCTGTTTTTATTTAATGTAACATGTTTATTCAGCTTGAAAAACATAGTGTTCACCGATGTATTGGAAAATTTAAAATGGCGCTGAACTCTTGGCTGAACACATTAAGTTTGGGGAAATCAGTTAAAAATTAAAAAAATTTACAAAATACTGTTAAAACCCCATCGTATATATGTCAGCCTATTTCTTGGTAACATATATTGAGCGAGTTTCTAACAGTATTTTGTATATTTTTTATTTTTAACTAATTTTTTCCAAACTCACTGTGTTCAGCAGAGAGTTTGGCGCCATTTTTAATTTTCCAATACATCGGTAAACACTGCATGTTTTTCGAGCTGAATAAACATGTTACATTAAATAAAAAGACAAAGAAATTATCCAGTTAGGTAGAAAAGTAACTTATCTTGCCTTTGATAACATTTATATGTTATATATTGTTTTTTTGACAACTTTTTCGAATCTATGTGTACAGTAATACAAACCTGCATCACGTAATAACAGCAAGAGAGGCTTTGTCTGTCGGTCAAGTACAGTAATACAAACCTGAAAATCGAAATAATCTGATCCTAAAAATAGTCTTTCTTTCTTATAGATAAAAAAGAATTCTTACAAGAGAATATTTTATGTTACACCGGCCAAGGTGATAATAAAATCTCAACAAATCATTTCTTGTTAAAAAAAACCCAAAAACATTGACATCTGGAAATATAGCTCAGTGGTAAAACATTTGACTACAGATCGAAGGATCCCCAGTTCAAGCCCAGGTGTACCTCTCCATTTTATTTTCATTTTTTCTTATTAATGAATTCAGTTTACGATAAAAAAGAAGTACAATTTAAAATCACCACAAATCATTTCTTCGTTTGCATATTTTAAAACTAAACATTAATCAGAAGTGACTTTCCAGGGCATTCACCGTCAAGCCCAAATATCGGCTGACGTGATATTATAAACAAACAGAGACGGAATTTGATGAACGACGTTATCATTATTATTGTTTAATTTTTTTTTTTGCAAAATTAGTCCACCGAGCAAATTATTCATCGTAATAGAGGATTGATTCTATAATAATACATACACAATCTGCATAAATTAAAATATCATGTTTAAGCGTATTGTACATCTGGTCGACCAGGTAGTAAATATTTAAAAAGCAAATCCATAATGAATTAGCCAGTAAGTAAACAAAGACGTCCCTATTTTGAAAGTGGTTTCCATTATGATTGACAAAGATGAATTCTAATTCTTTTTTTTATTAAGTTACTAGCAGGGAGACCCGATGATGCTTGGGATTGAATGGGGATCAATCAATGTCTCACACTTTTTTTATTTTTTTTTTTTTTTACATAGGGGTCACCACTTATCAAGACCTGGAGGTCACTCGAGGATAAGGGTTAATGGGTGATGTACAGTAGTCAATGGGATAATATCATAGTAATCGTTAGTAGTGGAAATTTGGTAAATTGGATTACTTAAGGGGACGGTTCGTCATGAATTTGTTTACGTTGGACTTGAAGATGACCAAATTGTAGTCAGCTGGAAAGCAGGCAAACGGAAGAGAGTTCCACAGGCGTACAGTTCTAAGAAAGAAGCTTTGTTCATGGAATCTACGTTTAGGTTTAGGTACAGATAAAGAGTGGGGGAAATTATTGGTAGTGGTTTCGGCTAGACGTGTGTTTTTTGTGAAAGTTTGGCGAGGGGGGACCATAGATTGGAGTGCAGACGAGCCATAAAAATAGCGATAAGGAGAGACAGGCCCGCAACGTCTCTTCACGTTCAATACTTTTGTCATTGAAATCAGTGAAATTTTTTTTTCAATCAAATCCACCAATTACCTGCTCTAGTCAAGAACCCACAGTGGTGCACCAGGTGGAAGCTCACATGCCTCCGCATAGTGACTTAGTCCACAATATATTGTAGTCTACATTGCACTGTAGAGAACCTACTGTTGATTTTATAAAATTATTCCTGTATATAATGGCTGAAATTAAAGTTTAAAATGCAAAACTCAAGTACAATGGTTCAATTATGCTCTAAACATAAACATTCATTTTCAACGCACCTGTTTCATCAAAGAACCTACTGTTGATTTTATGCGCCAGGCCCTTCTACTTGTGCGGTGATAAAACTTCTCAAATGCACTTGTATTGCACGTATGTTTATTTTTATGCATATTTATTTATATGTATATATGTATGCGTTTTCTTTTTTTTCTTTTTTTTTTCAGGTAGAGTGCTTCCTGGGTCGTGTGTGTGATCGCGATAAATTCTGCTTCACACATAGAGAGAGATACAATCTGTTGCTTTATAGATTTCCATGAAATAATAGGCCCATTTTCTGAGAGTCTGAAACAATATCCAGATATACTTTTTCGATCTTTGTCGTTTCCCCAATCTGAATCCAAAAATCCTTCTAATTTTAGGGGATTTTTTGATTTTCTAAATACTAACTTCTGTTCTTTAGTTCCTTTTAAATAATGAAGGACTTGTTTAGCTTTGTTTAAATCCTTCATTGTCGGTCTTGATAATTTTTGTGACAGTTTTGTTACTGTATAGTATATGTCGGGTCTGGTCGCAGTCATTAAAATATACAAGACTACCTATAATTTCTCAGTATAATTTATCATTTATTATTTCAGATTCTGTGTGTATATTTTTATTAATATCATTTTCGACCGGTGTAGAGCATTTCTTGCACTCTCCCATTCCAAATTTTAATAGTATTTTGTCAACGTATCTCAATTGATTCATCGTAATAAGTCCTTTGCTTTGAGTAAATTCTATTCCCAAAAACCAGGATATTTTGCCAAGATCGGTCATTTTGAATCTTTTACTTAATTTGTTCTTAACATCGGTCAACATTATGTCACAATTTGATGCAATTAAAATATCATCGACCCATAAAATCAGTAGTTTATTATCTTTGTGTTCGGCATATAAACAGGGGTCTACAGCGCATTGTCTAAATTGTTGTTTAATAATATAATCATGAAATACTGTATTCCAACACTGAGCGCCCTGCTTTAGACCATACACTGACTTGTTAAGTCGCCACATGCTATTTTTATTTTTCATTATAAATCCCTCTGGAGAGGTAATATAAATTTCACAGTCTATTGGGGCATTCAAATAAGCATTTTTCACGTCCATTTGATGGATGTTTAGGTCATATTGCAATGTGATTTGCAATAAAATTCTGATTGTCGTTAGGTTTGTGGTAGAAATATTCTATACCGTAAATCCATTTGATGGATGTTTAGGTCTGCAATGTGATTTGCAATAAAATTCTGATTTTCGTTAGGTTTGTGGTCGGTGAAAACATAGAAAAATATTTTATACCGTAAATCTGAGAGTATCCTCTAGCAATAAATCTAGCTTTGCACTGTTCTACGCCTGATGCTGTAGTCTTTTTTGTAAAGACCCATCTTGTAGAAATAACATGTTTATCTTTTGGGAGAGGTACTACCGTATAGGTATTATTTTAGGTCAAAGCTTCTATTTCTTTTTTCATGGCTATTTTCCATTGATCACAATGTTCTGAATTAATTGCTTCGTTAAAGCTTTTTGGCGTATTTTCCATGGAATAACAATAGTCAATTTGATAATCTTGTATATTGGCGACTACAAAAAAATCGGATCGCCTTCTATTTCTTTTGGGATATCTTTCGACTTTAACATCATCATCATCATCATGGGTACTCTTGTCTCCGTCATCTTTATTGTCTTCATTTGTTTTAATAATTTGAGGAAATATAATTTCATCCTCTTCATATGACGGGGTTTTGTCTTTAAAATTAAACGTGTCTGTGAATTTTACACATCGGATTCTTTTTATTTTATTTTTCTCTGGAACAAAATACTAAATTGGCTGGACTGTTTTTATTGTATCCAAGAAATATACCTCTATCAAGATGTGGAAAATGTTATCATAAGTCTGGAGAAGGAAAAAAAATCCATAAGAAGAGAATATTATTTTAATTGTACGTATACAACAGACACATCAATGTCCACACTTACACATCACTTACTTCAGTTCCACACATGAAATTTTTCATGAAAACTGGCAGAGTTCGTGTTATTATAATAGGAAGTTTGTGAGATTGGCAGAGATCGTATAATTATATTATGAAGTAAGTCCATGTGCTGAAGTGACACCATCTTTTTAAGTTTTTTAAGTCCATGTGCTGATGCCAATAGGCAGAGACTTAGGCACTTACAAATTACACCAGAGAATTACCCCCCCCATATGTAAAACGATGTAACTTCATTATAAATTAATATTATCAATATAAATTTTGTACCGTTTAAAAGAAGAAAGGTAAAATAAACTAGTAATAATTTTTTTTAATTTTTTCATCGAACAAAAATAATGAAATTGTGAGACGAAAATCGTGTTTACATAATTGGCGCTTTAAAATAACGTTCCCATGTAGTAAGCATTTCGAACGTGAAAACATACCAGTGTTTAATAAATCTAGCAAAAATCAACTAATGGTTAGATTTTCGTGAAATGTTTGATACTTATCCATCTTAGAATGAAATTACATATAAAATGCAGTTTCCGTAAAATATATTGATGGAAATACTATTTTTTTAGTGCGTGTCCCCCACCCTCATATTAATTTTTTCAAAATTTGAACAAAATATATTTAAATCTATCAAAATTTCTATTTATTATGAAACATAAGAGTTCAAATAAGTAAAAAATATTTATTTTTTTTAATTTAAATGCACGTATTGAACAAAAACTTACCTTGAAATTTCAATTAAAAAATTGATATAAATTTAATATTATTATGTTTTTTTTATTTAATAGTGTTTTTTCTAATTAATATATACTATAATCAGTTGAATTGCCAAGAAGAAGAAACTTCCGAAAAATTAATTAATTTTTAAAAAATTAAAACAATTAAAATTCGATTATTTCAAAATGTCACGTTATAACATAGATTTTTAATGAATTGTGTCTAATTATTTTTTTAATATTAAGTTTTAATATAAACATGGCTCTTGTCAGCTATTTTATTGCAAGATTATAACCAATTTAAAAATATTATTGCACAAATATCAAGCATTTTGTAGACCACCCTCATATTTTGTTTGTCTCTTTTTACCAAACAAAAGTATGGAAACCAGTAATTAACACTCGTACATATTTAGTAAAACCGTATTTCATATTTAATATACAAATGTTTATAATATTATTAATCGTTAAACTGTGTAAATCTTAAAACCTAACAAAATTATAACAACGATTAATTATTAATTGCAGTTTGAAGAAGGTTTTAAAAAATCATTAAGTTGCTTCTGCTTTTCCATAGTTCGTATAGTTAACACAAGTCTGACGTCATATGATCATGCACTCCATTTTTCACAATCGTTTGTGAGACCCTACAAAGACTAAAAGCTGGTTTTGCTTGTGTGTCCAGAAAGAAATGTTAGTGATATACAAGGTGAGAAAGGCCTGTTATGCAAGTTGCTAGGAGATGCATTTCTTTAAATAAGATTCATGTACAGAGAGTTTTCTTATTTGTTAAAATTCTTAATTATTGCAGACACTTTATCCCACATTGTGCGTACATCTGGTCAGAAGAAAAAAGAAATGCGCAGACTTTGTCGAATGATAATCAAATGAAAATTTTTAATGAAGTGAATGAAAAACTTTAGATGACATCTTTGCACGACCTGTGTCTGATGTTTTGTTTTCACTGATCATTGATTCATTGACCACAGCTGTGAGTGCCGTGTTGCAACAGCGGCACTAACAAAAGCTATAACTACAAGCATATTTTGGTACTGTTGCACCTTGTGAACCGAATTTCCATAAATGTCTGCTCGGGCTCTACAGCATGAAGAATATATCAAGTGCTGACCAAATTAAAAAAATGCTAGGAAACAGAAAATAACAATATTTATCAGATACGAATTACAATTAAAAAAAGAAAATGAAAAACAATAAAATATAATAACAACCTACCGTAAGTTTCATGAATATTGTTTTATTTTTTGTATAAATAAGTAGAAACATACGTTTTACTTTTTGCATGATTAAAAACTAAATTTTTGGTGGGGGGGGGGACATTAGGATTAGTTCCTCCAATCAGTAATAGTATGTCCTGAGCCAACCTCACATTTTTTCGTCAGTTTTTTATTTTTTATTTTTTTTTTTTGTGGTTATGTCATGTGTCCACAAGTAAATGATCTGAGGATTTATGACTTGCTCTGGCGTCTGTAATTATATCTCCAGCATAGTTACATTCATTGTCATGTTTAAAATTAAAAACAAAATTTTTTCTTCCAATTTATTAAAAGTCGTCTGCTTGCCTAATCAGTTTGTTGTCACTTCCTGATTGGCTGATCAACTTGATCAGCGCTCAGCATCTTCTAGCAGTTTGCATTAATTTCTGGTCTGGCATTAGTGGACATTTATGAAAATCCAGTTCGTAAGATACACCTATATCAATATTTCTGTTTAAACCGATAGTACAATGTTATAACATGTTTGACCATGAACTGCTCGCTATGTACCTCTCATTTACTCGTGGGTCATCAAATTGTGATCTGCACTGATTACTATCCACTTATTGTACATTGTGTTCTAAGCTGTATAAATATATTGCAAGATTTTTGGCATTATGCACTAAGTAAGATCACAAAGGTTTGGATGATTATATTTATAGCCATGATAAGGACGAACCAATCAGGTACTAAAATCGCTGTTTAAAATATACTGAATCTCTTTAACTTTTTTAGTCATAGCTTTTCGTTTTGACATAAGATAACCAAGCTTCGCTGATCCTGACTGGATACTTTACTAAGATTTCTTTACAATTCAAAACTTCTGATTGGATTGATGCTACCAAATGTTGTTTGGTTGGGACAACTACATTTAATATTTGTAATCAGATAATTTTATTTTCTCTACAATAGAGTTATTTCTTTTGTCATCCTTTTTGGATCATTTTTGATTACAAGATTGGCTTTCCACTTAAAAAATTATTCACTCTATGAAACTCACCAGCTAGATTTTGTTTGGCAATTTACCAATATTTGACATATCTCTGGTAAAAAGAATGCAGGAAAAAACTGTTTCTATACCTGAAGATGGCGTTGTGTTGCCAAAACTTAGTTAATTTTTAATAAATAAATATGTATTTTTAAAATAATATATAATTCTGCATTGTATTGATTTTTTAAAACTTACAAACTCCAATTAATTAGAAATTATGCTTTTAAGGAAAAATAATCTGCTTTGAAAAAATTAAAAAAAAAAAACAATCTATAAATACAACCGAGCCTCGATAAAAAAAAAAAGAAAGAAAATGACAAC
This sequence comes from Euprymna scolopes, assembly GCF_053919585.1. Taxonomy (NCBI): domain Eukaryota; kingdom Metazoa; phylum Mollusca; class Cephalopoda; order Sepiida; family Sepiolidae; genus Euprymna; species Euprymna scolopes. The sequence goes on along the minus strand of NC_136491.1, from coordinate 38,837,938 downwards.
AAAACAATCGCTCCTGACGACGATCAGATACACTGATAGAAACCGCCTGAGAATAATATGGCTGAACAACAACTTTTGAGCGCCATAATATACAACATGCCAGCTGAAATAAAAAAGACCTCTTGGTGAATTGAAAAGATCTCCAACAAATATATATATATATATATATATATATATATATATATATATATATATATATATATATTAGATTTGGGAACAATTCATTTTAAAATGGACAAATTAAGTCAGAACTTTAAATTAATACACGCACAAATGTATATATATATATATGTATGTATATATATATACATACATATATATATATATATATATATATATATATATATATATATATATACATTTGTGCGTGTATCAATTTAAAGTTCTGACTTAATTTGTCCATTTTAAAATGAATTGTTCCCAAATCGAATCCTGCTGGGCTGTTATAATATATATATATATATATATATATATATATATATATATATATATATATATATATATATATACTGAATGAATGACAAAGGTCTATATTCCAAAGTTCATGATGTTGACTATCTTATAATTTATTCCTTTAATTCCTTTGACATATATAATTATAAGATGGTCAATATCATGAATTTTGGAATATAGATCTTTGTCATTCATTCAATATATTGCTCTGTAATTGCATTGAGCTTCTTAAATAAGGATTGGTAGATATTCTTTACATCTAATTTACTGCAGATTATTTAAAAATGGTCACTTAGTTTGACAAAATCATTTATGTAAATACTTTACATTATTTGTGATATTCCTAGTACCAGGCATCATCAGATCACCTTGCCACCAGGTGCTGCCATTGCTTGAATCCGCTACATCACATAAGCAGGTGGAGACTTTGGGGGAAACTTTGAGTCAGACTTTTAAATCGGACAATTAATTTAATCCTTTTTCGAGTTATGTGTAGACGTGCATGGGTGAGAGACTCGCTCGTGAAAAAAAGTTCCCATTTCTTAAAGCATAGATGAAAGAAGTCCATTGCAGTTTGTGTCACCAAGAGAAAGCTAGATGTGAAATTGTCTTGTGCCAAAAAACCTACAATGTCTAACAGACAGGAAATGACAGTTTGAACTAAACACGAAAAACGAGTTGTGAAATGAATCAACTGTCTAGACGAGAATGTTATGTATATGTGAACCTCCCTACTCTGAAGGCGGGTGACACAAGCTCTCAAGTTTGGAGCACTACCTCGTGGAAGCAACGATGATAAATGGAAACATATTGTATCTCAAACGGAGATAAAATTATGAATTTGGTGCAGCCAGAGTTCGAAGTACACGTCTCTACACGAGAGTACACTGCAATATAAGGTTGTCGTGTTTTTGTAAGCCATGGGTTTTGCTTGATTAAGTTTTGCAAGCCGTGGGTATCCTTCGGTATTAAAAAAAGAAGGAATAACAAGAAAAGATTAAAAAAAAAAAAAAAAAAAAACGGAGCAACAGAAGAAAGAGAAAAAGGGAGCATATTGAATGGCATGAAGCCATCATATGTGAATTAATGTTTCTCATATGGATTTAACCCTAATGGAAATGTCAGTGACGAGTTGTATTGTATTCTCTATTTCAGCGCCATCAAAATGCAAATCCAGACGGTTCAACACACTTGGATGTGCTCGGTGTGATGAAACAAAATTTCCAGCCATGATTATGGTCTTTGGTGTGGTTTCAAGTGAGGGCCACATCATGACACTTCACATTTTCGAAGTCGGCTTGAAAGTGTACCTGGATGTGCTGAAAACTGGTGATCCCCTGGTGCAATCAGGTGGCCGCTGGCAGACTCTGGCTGTGGCAGAAGGACTTGGCATCGGCCACAAGTCCAAAGAGACCCAGGCTTGGCTTCAGAAGGAGTACTATGACTTTGTACCCTTCTCTAACTGGCCTTCCCGGACTTGAACCCACTGCACTACTTTGTTTGATCATATGTCGAGAACATCACCAACATGACCTCCCACAACACCAAAGCTAGTCTGATCGCCACCATCTGCGGAGTTCCTACCAGTGCTTGTGAAAAAAGGCATGCTCCAAGTTCCGGACTCGTATTGAGGTAGTGATTGAAGCTGAAGGCGGCTACATTGAATAGATATCAGCTCTACTACATAATCAAGTTACCTGAATTGATTTTTACAATAAAAATTTCAAAATAAAGCTGTAGTGTTGTTTTCTTTGGGGTGACAATTTTATCGTTCCACCGTTTAATATGAATAACCAACCCTCCTCTCGAAAATTCAGGAAGATGATCTGAGCATAATTTAGCATCCCAGCCTTTTCATAAACCGACTTTTTAGTGTTCTTTTCAGTTTGTTTGTAGATCAACTGGTCAGACAGATAATCACTGACTACTAAATTCATTTCTCTTTTCTCTTTTAGATTATTGTTATTGCTATCGTTGGTTTAAAATATGAAAAAAAAAAAAAAAAAAAAACTATTCTTAAATTCATATAAACGATAAAATTGATTTTTTCAATAAAAGTTTTAAAATAAGGCTGTAGTGTTGTTTTCTTTAGGGAAACACTTTTATCGTTCCACTTTGTACATGAAATTTGAACACAGGTATTGACATATCTTAATAAAGTATGCTCTATCTACTCCAAAAATACAAATTCAAAAAAAAAAAAAAAAAGGTGCAGCTGTGGACGACTTGGATGGTCGTTGACTCCAACACAATAAATCCATGGCGCAACATTTTCAATTTATGATCTACTGTTCATTTGATGGAGAAGCAGTTGGTAATTATGTAAATTTGAAGAAAATAATGTCCGTATTGATGATCTATCTCCGTATAAATCTTTCTTGCTGCACATAAGAAAATGCCAAAAATTGGACGATATTATTTGTACCAGGCATGATTTTGAACACTATGTCCCAATTAATGATTTGTCCACAATATGCAATTGTTTATAAATTTTGCAGATTTTACCGAGTCGAATCAGATCCTGAATCAAAAAAATGTACCAAGTGCGCTGCATTGAAAACTTCCACAATAATTCCGTCAATAAAATGTTGCTATTTTAAACATAAAATATCAATTTCTGCACATGTTTCTCAAAATATTCTGATGTTATTTCTCTGATAGTTGCCAATTTGAAATATCTATTCAGAAATCTATATAAATACTAGCAGGCCACCCAGCGTTGCCCAGACATAATATTCACTTAAATATGATATTTTAATTCATGCTCTAGAAGTGTAAGCCGCGTTTAGTTTCAGAACAGTTTCCAATGGTTCATTGTTCTACACAAGACCTGGGAGGTGACTGGTTCACAGTAGACAGTTCTCGAGTTGGAATCCACAGAGCAAAAGATTCTTCCCATATTGATACGAAGAAGAAAACATATGTGAAATTGTTACAGAAAGGTTTAATATTTATGGAGCAATTCTGGTTTCTGATTGGTTGGTAGCAGAACGTGAATTAATTTGATTTGTCAGTTCCTAGCAGCATCGTTTATAAAAAGAATCTCCCGACTGTGCGGGATCATACCCCATTACAATCAAAAGTATTGTAACACATGCAGATTATTATTATAGAGACAATTTTCTATCGATTATTATGTTACACTTAATATATATGACCTGGGTGCCATCAGCTAGAATCGAAAGCAAAACATACAACTCTCCATCCCCATTCCTTAGCCACTGAGCAACGCATATATATATATATATATGACAAGATCCCTGGCGACATATATACTCCAATAAATGTTTTTTTTTTTTTTGGTGCATTGATATTCATAAAAAAAAAATCTTTTTGCATCCCCACGAAAGCGAATGTGACACAAAGTCGTTTTTAATTTCTCTGATAGTTGCCAATTTAAAATATCTATATAATTACTAGCAGGCCACCTAGCGTTATACGGTCGTAATATTCGCTTAAATATGATATTTTAATTCATGCAGATTATGCATTCATTATTATAGAAATAATTTGCTATCGCTTATTATATATTGAACCTATAATCAGGATTACTATATTTATAGACTACTAGCCGGCCGCTCGGTGTTGCCTGGTCCTAAGATACACTTAAATATGATATTTTAATTCATGCAGATTATGTATTTATTATTATAGAGACAATTCTCTATCGATTATTATGTTGAACTTAATATATATGACCTGGGTGCCATCAGCTAGAATCGAAACATACAACTCTCCATTCTCATTCCTTAGCCACTGAGCAACGCCCATTATATATATATATATATATATATATATATATATATATGTATATACTAGCAAAAGTACCCGTCGTTGACTGGGTTCAAAAACAGCCTACAGCAAATGGACTCTGATTTATGAAAGTACTAGCGAGGGGTACCCGGCGTAAAAAAAAGTAAGTATGAGGATCGAACGCGAACCCTTGAGGCAAAGTTGTAAATTAAAGTGTGAAAAAAAAAAAAACGTGCGATGTTAACCATTGCCCCACTTGCGACATGCTAATGGAAAAACGTTTGAATTAATTTGATTACTTGGATTTAGCAGGTGCCCGTTTTAATGAGTTAATGAGCTCAAGTTTGACTGCGGGATTTCATTTACTGCTGAACACTTCCCCCCCCCCAAGATGTTATAGGAAAAAGACTAACCCACATGCGGCGAGCGACAAATGTTGAATATTTATCTTCCCGAAATCGAGCAAATTAAATAGACAGGCGAGCTTCGTTGTTAACTGTGAGATATTACGATTTATGTGATATAAAAAGTTTTAAAAAGTTGTGAAGCGAGCGACCGCTTCTCTGAAAGAAGCCTTTTGTAGACACACAGAAAAAGCGAACACACATACATACATACATTTTCGCTTTTATATTTATAGATGATAGGTTATGAAAAAGGAAGGGTTGTAAATTTGGGTTGAATTTGGGGGTATCAAAACCAAAGCAAAATATGATAAAAGTAAAAATAAAATAGATAAACCCCATAATTTATTATACCATACCTGTTCACACTGAAACACTTATCACAATATTCTGTGGATCTATATTAAAAAACCTTGTTAAACTTTGTGACATATTTCCATTCTATAGAGGTCAGGTGCGAACGAACACCCTATAATTTTATTATACCATATTTCTTCAAACAGAAACATAATTATCAAAGTATACTTACACAGATAGATATGAAAAGTCTTTATTAAAGTTTGTGCCTATTTCCATTCTATGGAGGCCAGGCGCGAATGCAGACCCCACAATTTTATCATACCATCCCTATTTAAGTTAAAACATACTTATGAAAGTATTATTATGTGCATCTATATCAAAAACACTTGTAAACGTTTTTTTTTTTTTTTTAATTTTTTTTTTTTATACTTTGTGGAGCAGGCGTGAATGCAGACCCCACGATCTTAATGAACCACTGTTCTGCCAGATCAAACATACCCGTTCCTGTGTCTCGATACATCTTCTATCTATGTGATCAGTTTTTTAAAATAGTCAACCATATAGGAGCCTATTCGTGACCAGATACACACACACACACACACACACACACACACACACACACATACACACACACATAGACATTCAGCTTTATATTATAAGATATATATATATATATATATATATATATACACTCCTATAAATTTAGTTTTTTTTTGTACATTGATATTCATATAAAACCCTTTTTTCTATTTATTTAGGTATTTATTTGCTTCCCCACGAAAGCAAATGTGACACAAAGTCGTTTTTGCTGTGGGGGGAAAAGCAGCTCCCCTAAAACAAGGGCAAAAAGGGGATACTCTGGCAGCATCCCAAAAAATATTGTCTCAGTATGAAGGGTTTCCCCTACATTGACCAAGGACCAATTAACTTAACTTAAATGAGTAGACATCTTGTCATTTCAAAAAGCTTCCATCATAATCTTTCCGCAGTTCCGTTTTGGTGTGGTGAATTAGGGGCCGATTTTTTATGTTTGATACAATGATTAATTAATAAAAGTTCAAAATCTTTATTAGTGAATTCTGTACCATTGTCAACACTTTACTGCGCCATAGGGGACCATGTTAGCTAAGTATTTTTAGTTGCTAGCAAGGTATCAAATTTGTTCTTTAAGAAACAGACCATTATTAAACTGGAATAATCGTCTACAAAATTTAATGCATACCTGAAGTTTTCGCTGTCTATCAGTTCCATGGGACGATTCAAGTCACAATGTAGCAGTAATAGGTTTTTCGTGGCTTTCTTGTCTTGAATTAATTTGATTCGTCAGTTCCTATCGGCAGCATTTATAAATAGAATCTCCCAACTTTCAGGGAGCATACCTCCATTATAAATGGTAAGGATGAGTCTCCTTGTTGCTTCGGTTGCTTGGAAGCTGGGTAGAAAAGTACCAGTCAAGAATCTGTTCTTGATAATCAGCCCAGGTGCAGGGCCAGGAATTGGCCCAGTACCTGTTGGACTGAGTTACGTCATCGGGATATCCACCTTCCCAGGCCTTACCACCCGGCTTTTGGGGGAAGTGGTTGGGTAAGTTTATTGCTTGCTACCTGAGGTGCCCTGACCGGGGAATGCCGACGGGGATACTCAGGCAATTTTTGCTCGGCAAAAGTGCCCCTTCTTTAGGGGAGCTTGCTTGACACCCCCACTTTCAAGATTTTGTGTCACATAATGCTGCGGTGGGCACCATTTAAATATCTAACCCCATTATAAATCAAGAACATTGCAACAAAAAAGATGCAAAATTTATACTTATAATTTTTTTTTTTGTTTTTGATAAACAAGCAAAATGATCAAATTACGTTTTCTGCTAGTTTCACTAGATGTCTTTTATAGTTGATTTTATCGTTCATGTGCTTCCATATTTAGTTATCTTTGAAAGAAACTGAAAAAATCACTGAAGTCTCATCCGAAATTGTTTTTCAAAGCAATTTTAACTAGCACAGACAAAAACAAGTATTCGAATTGAAATCTATCTATCTATCTATCTATCTATGTATCTATCTCTCTCTATAAAAGGAACTGTGTGTGTGCATGTGTGTGTGTGTGTGTGTGTGTGTGTGTGTGTGTGTGTGTGTGTGCGCGCGCGTGAGTTTGTTCCTATGGATTCAGAAACGGCTGGGCCCAATTTTTTTGAAATTTCACGCAAAGGTACTTAATATGTCTGTGAGTGTTCTTACATAGATTTTGCATCGGAATGCATCTGATAAGTATCAAAACTTGATAATCCGATTAAAGAAGAAAGTCTGATTTTGACTAAAGTTAACACTTTTACACAACCTAACATCACAAGTGTATTTGAGAAGTTTTATCACCGCACAAACTGAAAGGCTCAGCCTATAAAAATCAACTGTAGATTCTCTTATAAGACAGAGGCGCATTCGAAAAGAATGTTTTTTTTTAGAGCCCAATTGAACCATGATGTTGTACGTTTAACTTTAATTCAAATGATTATGTAAAATAATTTCATAAAATCAACAGTTGGTTCTTTGATAAAATGAGGCGCGTTTGAAATGGATGGTTTTGTCTAGTGCACAATTGAAGAATGATACTTGACTTTTGCACTTTAAACTTTAAGTGAAGTCATTATTTACAGATAATTTTATAAAATCAACAGTGGATTCTCTACAGTGCAATGTAGATTACAATGTATTGTAGACTAAATCAATGCGGAGAGGCATCTGAAGCTTCCTTTCCGTGCATTGCGGGTTAGGGTCTCTAACTAGGGGAGGCAATCAATCGATTTTATTAAAAAAATGGGCGATTTCACCGATTTCGATGACAATAAAAGTATGGGAGGGTGGAAATTTTGTTGATCCTCCTGGATAACGTCAGGTCTCCCTGCTGGTAGAAAAAGATATAGACATGCAAAAAATCGATAGTAAAAGAAAAATAAACATAAGAAATACTTGTTTGTCCTGATCTCATTTGATTTTGGTGCAGATTTTCTGAAAATGATATTAAAAGGTCAAAACTTTAAATCTTTTCTGTGGCACAAGTACACTTTAGCTTACCGGAAGTATTTTTCATTTTTGAAAGAGTTATGTCGAAGAAAAGAGAAGATAATCCGAAATTTAATGATCTTTCAAACTAAAAATTTTTATCGTAATTCCAAACAAATTCAGTAAAACATTATTTACGGAATACGGAAACATTGAATTGAAGTGAATTAATTTAAATTAAAAAAAAAATTACTATATGAGCAATCATATTTCAAATTGTTATTTTTTTTTAATTTGATGATAAAATATAATATTCTATATTAAAAAATAATTAATTTTAACATAAATAATTTTTAAATGCACAGATAAAATATAACACTGAGTTTATGGAATGTATTTTTATAAAACTTTCTTTTGGAAAATTTATTTAGATCAGATGTAAAACTACAAGTCAGTTTGGAATATTTTAAAATGTTTGCGTTTTTTTTTTTTAATTCAATAACTTTATTGGAAAACGTTAAAAATGACTTCTTTTTTTTAAAGATAAAATTCCCTAATAAAATAAATATTTGAAGTCTAAAAATCCTTAAATTAAATTAAATGTCTCTTTTTTCCCTAGTAAAAATTAAAACAAAAAAAAATACTTCCGGTTTTGATAAACAAACAAATAAAATGATCAAATATACCAGTTTCTTGCCAGTTTCACTTAATATTTTTTGCGGTTGATTTTGTCGTTTATGAGCTTCCATATTTAAGTTATCTTCGCCTCCCACTCCTTTTCGTTTTCCAGACTGGCCTCGTTCTGGTTTGTTTACGTCACGAATTGTTTTGGTTTCCTCCATAGACGGAACAGTAGTATGCCAGCCTGAAAACCTTTTCTAGGTGGATTGAACTATTGTTTCCCTCCTTTAAATCAAGACGATTCTAATTCGCAAAGAAGTCTATCATATTGGTTGCGATAAAGGAATAATACCAAAAACAGAATTACCTGGGATATTATTACCAGATAACAAACAAAGCGAATCGATTTCGCATCACGATGGGTCGTGTTTTCCTCAGCCATATCGGGGGTACCCGTTTGTTTTCATGCGCCAGTTGCGATACCCCACTCACAAATCGTTCCGAGTTGATCTCCACCCGTTTCACAGGGGCCACGGGCAGGGCTTTCTTGTTTAATCGGGTGGTCAACCTGAGTTACAGTGAGGTTCAGGACCGAGTCATGTTGACTGGACGGCATATGGTGCGAGACGTTTCCTGCAAGAACTGCGACTCTAAACTCGGTTGGGTTTACGAGTTCGCCACCGAAGAAAGCCAACGCTACAAAGAAGGAAGGGTGATCCTGGAAAGGGCCCTCGTCACAGAGAGCGAAGGATTCGAGGAATATGTCAGTAATAACGACAGCTGCTAATATAAAATCCGTGAGAGAAAAAAAAAGAGGGCTGCAATAATTTTATATTAAACAACAAAAAAATATGGACCCGTTTTTTTTTGTTGTTGTTTTTTTTACGTCATCTCATGTCCGGAATCGCTATTTTGTTAAAGAAGAAAACCAGGAATATTATTCAATCAAGTTCCGTCAAGGCAAAGGTGCAAAGTATAAAGACAACTTTAAATTTAAAAAAAAAAAAAAAAAAAAAATGGTTAAATAGAAGATTCTCACTCATGGCTGCTAAATCTGAAATCTCGATGGATGATAAAAAAAAAAAAAAATTGATTGTTTTTAATTTTTTTTTTTTTTTTTTTTGTACAAATAATAATTTCGGTACTTATGCTACCGTGCTAAAATAGTTATTTAGAAAGCCATTCTTAACATGGGAGGGGAGTTTTGTAACTATTCTGTACTTTCACCTAACAGTTTAATAAACGATGTCGTAAAACTCAAATTTAATTTGAAAATACGATTTTTAAAAAATAGCACGATAACATAAGTGCATAACTTATGTTATCGTGCTATTTTTTTTTTAATCGGGTGCTAGTGCACTTACTGATCCGCGCTATTTTTTAAATCGTATTTCCAAGTTTAATTAAAATTTTATTTTTTTATTATTCAATTGTAAAGTTAAAGTATAGAATAGGTACAAAACACCCTCCCCTCCCCATGTTAAGAACGGCTTACCATGATTTGTTATAAAACTAAACCTTTTTATAATTGAGAAAAAAATGTTTTCCTTTGATATTTTTTCTCTAAATAGTTTACTTATTGACCAAACAACAAATAAATTAATTTTTTTGTACTTGTACAGACTACGGACCGTGCTTAAATAACCTTATTTAATTTAGAAACCCAACATGGGGAGGGGGGGTCTTTTTAACTGTTTTGTACGTTCACCTAAACATTAACCATTATACCGTAAAAATTAAATTTAACTAGAAAATCCTGTCTGAGAAATTCCTGCATAAGTAGTTTTTATCTTATTTTTTTTAATTTTTTTATAAATGCAAGTACCTATTTACAATGCCTCCCCCACGGGACAGAGTTAAACACCAGGGTCGTTTTTTAATGTGGAGAAAAGAGTAATCTAATTATAAAATTTTTTTTTCAATTGGAATTTTTCAAGCAAAGTCCCTCAACACTTGCTGCGGGCCTGTTAAACTAAAAAAAAAAAAAACCCAAAAAAACCGTGTACAATATTCCAAAAATATTTTTTATTATTATTTCTCTAAATCTTAATAGTAAATAAGAAATTTTTTAATGATTATTCTGTATTGTATACGTTTATTATTTTATTGTTATTTTAGCCTAACAGGCCCGCAGCAATAAACCTTGCTTGAATTTAATCAATATTTTTAATAAACTAGTTTAAATTATATTTAACAAAGTAACTATTAAATTTAAACTTTATGTAAATGGAAATTTTTCTTAGTTTTAATATATTAAAAATTCCGATGTATAGTTTTTTTTATAAAAAAATACCCCACATTTTGTTTTTAATATCCTAACAAATTAACATAAGTGGCCAAAACAAATACATTAGGATTTTTTTTTTATTATTTATCAACACTGATTGAACTTTTCGATTTGGTTTGCGTGACGAGATAAGAATTTTCTATTTTAACCAATAAATGTAAATTACATTTAAAATAAATAAAATAAGTGCTAACTTGTTTTACCATTTTTTTTTAACGCGAAGAATTTATGGAATGACCAAAATAACTACACCAAGTTCATGTCTTTCGTGTTGTGATTCCAAATCCATTTTCTTTTGAATTCATTGTTTTGGATAATGAATGAACGTGTCGCGAACATACTGGAAGCAATTACATTTTTTTTTTTTTTTCTCTAAATGGGGGGGAAAAACCCAAAAAAACTTCTGGGATCTCAAAAAAAATGAATAAATAAAAAAACTGCTTGCGCAAAGAGTAGTCAGTTAAATTTTACTCTTTGCCCCCATGCTCTCCATGAAAAACTATTGAGTTTATTGTTTTTGAGCGATGTATGTACACCGTAAGCACACTATAACAAAGAAATTTTTTTAAAAATGTATATTTTTAGAATAGAGTGTGTTGGGGGGGGGGGTCTTACTTTACGGCAATTCAGTAGCATGTGCGGTGTCAGGTGAAAACCTAGATGCGATGTGAAAATGTTCCGATTACCAAACCGGACTTCCTGTTTTGGTTTTTAAAATAAATAAGCAAATTGACATGAAAAAAACTGAAACTTTTGAATATTATTTTTATTTATTTATTTAAAAAAATTTTTTTTTTTGGTACGTCTACAGTTTATCGCTGAAAATGGAGACGCCATTTTTTTTTCGGGCACCTGTCATTAGAATCAGGAGTTTTTTAAACTCTGGCTGAAGTAGGAAATAAATAACAAAAAATTAAACTAGGAAAAAAGTAAATAAAGAAAATGAAAGAGAAAATATATCCACAATCGTTTAATTAGAAATGTTTCGATTTAATTAACGAAGACGGGAAAGTTTTTCATGAAATGTATATATTTTTTTATTATTAAAAACAGAAAATCAAAATGACATATTCATAATTATTTAAACTAGGTGAGGAGCGCCATTTGAAAACCAAAACATTGTATAAAAATATATACAAGTATAGACATTTATTGAAAAGTCAGCGTAGGAAAATATAATTTTAAAACAATTTTTTAATTTTCTTTTCTTTTCCTACTTCGGTTATAGTTTAAAATACTGATTTCTCCCTCTGGTTTTAACGACAGGTGGCAGAAAAAATGACGTTTAATTTTCGGCGATAAACTGTAGAAGTACCTTTTTTTTTTTTTTTTTTTTTTTTTTTTTTTTTTACGTATATTTTACAGATTTATTTAAAACTAAGACAGGAAGTCCTGTTTAGTAATCGGAACATTTTCACATAGAGGCTAGGTTTTCACCTCACCGATACAGTCGCACTTAAGGTTGCCTATGCTTCTGAATCATCCACTTTACTATAAAGACAAGGTAAAATGATTGGCAAACAAGAACGATCTCGACTCAATCTGCAGCAAACGGTGTCCGATCAGATTCAGTTCCTGGTATTAAATACTTCTTGTTTTGGGTCGCTTACTATTGTGGTATGTCAAGTTTTGTACTAATTTTTCATTTAATTATTTATAACTTTAAAAATATCCAGTGTTGAGGCCCCATTTGGTGGCTGGAAGGACTGTAGAGCTGTCCCTTCCTTAGTTACCATTGCTCTCAGGTTCACTTTGGCCCAGAGTGGTAATACCTTAAACCTGTTAGGGCATCAGATGCTACCAGATCAGGCTGCCTGAAGATACTGGTTTCCTGACCAAAATGCACCAGATATTACAGGCGACTGGGGACCACCTGTGAATTTAATATTCCCTTGACATTTCCTCCTTCGGAGGAAGCCAGTTCAATCTGCTTAGGGTAAATGCTGTATCACCACCAACAACAACAATTTGTCAGGTGAATGTACAGAAAAGTTAGCTTTCTATCATACCTCCATGTTAAGAATAACTTCCTAAATAATTTTCTGCAGTTGAACTGCTGAAATAATGACGTTAAAAAAAAGCATTCTTACCGAGAGACGGGGGTAGAGAGGAGTTTTGTTAACTATTCTGTACTTTCATCTAACAATTTAATGAAATAAATTTAGGAAACTGAAACTCTCACCAGAAGTTATATTACAGATGAAGTTTAATCTCAGGAACTGAATCTGATCGGACACCGTTTGCTGCAGGCTTTGAGTCAGGATGCTTCTGGATTGCTAAATAATTACAGCTTTTCTTGGCTAAATGGCTTTTTATAAGAACTTGACTGCCATTTTGGGAATACAAAAATGGTTACTCGTTCTACTCTAGACTGTGGTCTAGAACTAAGTTTTATTTTATATCAGCACTTCTACAGTAAATGGACAGCGGCAGTTTCTTATTGGTCATATACCACACCAATAAAGTAACAAACAAGATTTTTTTCCAAACACAAAAATATTGAAACATTTTACGGGTTTGTATTACTGTACACATAGATTCGAAAAAGTTGTCCAAAAACAAATGTATAACAAATAAATATTATCAAAGGCAAGATAAGTTACTTTTCTACTAAACTGGATACATGTTTTTTGTTTTTATTCAATGTAGCATGTTTATTCAGCTCGAAAAACATGCAGTGTTTACCGATGTATTGGAAAATTCAAAATGGCGCCCGACACTCTCTTCAACATGGTAAGTTTGGGAAAAGGTGTTATAAATAATAAACTAGACAAAATAATATTTAAAAAACACCGAATATATGTCAACTTATGTCACGGTAACATATAATGAGCGAATTTCTAACAGTATTTTGTCTAGTTTATTATTTATAACATCTTTTCCTGAACTTACCGTGTTAAAGAGAGTGTCGGGCGCCATCTTGAATTTTCCAATACATCGGTAAACACTGTATGCTTTTCGAGCTGAATAAGCATGTTATATTGAATAAAAATACGAAAAATATATCCGGTTAGGTAGAAAAGTAACTTATCTTGCCTTTGATAACATTTACTTGTTATATATTTGTTTTTTTTGACAACGTTTTCGAATCTGTGTACTGTAATAAAAACCCCATTTTACTGTATAAAAATGTATCAATATATTATTGCAAAAACATTTATTGAAAAGTCTGCGTTAGAAAATATAATTTTAATAAAACAATTTTTTAATTAAAGCAACATTGGATTTTTCTAAAGTAAAATTTTTTTTTTGTTTTCTAAACAAAAGAATAATTTAAATGAAACATTTTTTCGAAGTAAGGCAACATTGAAGGGCCAACAAATGAAACATTTTTCGAATTAAAGCAACATCTCCAGCAGAATCTGTCACTACTACTATTGCTGGTTTGCAATACTATGCGTTGTCCACATTGAAACTGCTCCGTGGCCGACAACAATTTGCAAAAAGTCAATTGTTTCCCGAGTGTCTAGTGTCAGCAATACAATATTGCGCATATTTAGGGAATTTACATTCATGTTAAAATAAAGTTTCCAAAGAATTTCCTAAAAAGTATGAGTTATTGTCTCCTGTTCTTTGACTGAGAAGCGCCCCCGGGCGACAGTTTAGTGAAACGCACCAAAAAAGACAAAATGGCTGCCGTCCGTATACTGCAGAAGTGCCTTTATATCTAATATGGTCTATAAAATTTTATTTTACTTATTTAAAAAAAAAAAAAGGATGTTTGATGAATGAAAAATAGAATCTCATTTGTATTCATCCATTGGGTCAAAGAGTAAACTTTTTACCATTTGAATTTCTTAAAACAATGCTCTGGAGGTATGATGAGTCGAATCAAAACTTTGTTATTATTGATACTCTCGTCTCCATTTATTCCTATGTGATGTTATGTCTATTGAAACAAAAACACCCAAAAGAAGAAAAAAACATTCATTGCAATCATTTGAACAGACTTGGAGGGTGCAAATAGCGCAGAGGGTCTGAAATTCGTGCCTTGTTTTCAGTTTGGGAAAAGTTAGGTCACGTGGTAATCAGTTGACGGTGTTACAGCAAATACCAGCCTCCTCTATTTTGATCCATATTGGCTTTCAGCCCCCCCCCCCATTTTTCCTATCATTTTTTTAAATTTACGTTTTAAGCTATTATCAGGATTCAAAAGGAGAAAACAATATGGCACTATCTTTGTACCCTCCTCCCCCCCAAAATATAACAAATAAATGCTGCCAAAGGCAAAATAAATTACTCTTCTCCCTTCCTGGATAAGTTTTTAGGGTTCTTATGTATCTATGTTAGCGCTATTTTTTAAATAGTATTTTCAAGATAAATTCAACTTTTACGATATATTTGTTTATTAAATTGGAAGGTGTAAGCACAGAAGAGTTACAAAACACCCTCACCATGTTAAGAATGGGTTTCTAAATAATAACGTGATTATTTCAGCACGGTAACATTGTACAATGTACATGTGCTGTTTTAGTGCTTTTTACTTATATTAAAGGGAGTTTTTTAAGTTTGAAAGTGCTGAGTTGTTAACTTAGAAGATGGTGAAAATTCTTCAGAGTTTCGGGTGCACTGTGTTTTGACTTAAATAAATACTTAAAAATAATTTAGGTAGAAGAGGAAGTTATGGTGGCTATACTAATAAATGCCTAAAAGATTGGATCATGTTAATATCCATGTGCAAATGGTTAATTTTCTGCTGTTATACTGTCGGCCGAGTACCATGTGACATAACTTTTCTCAAACTGAAAACGAGGCTCGAATTTCAGACTCCCTCTGCGCTATTTGGTTGAGTCGAATTAAGAAAAAGAAAAAAAAAGTAAACAAACACAAATATATAATCCAACCTGCCATTATAAACAGTTTGAAATAAAAAAATATTTCTTCAAAAAAATGTACACTGAACATTTGAATACAAATGTAAAAATAATAAATATGAATTAATTCTTGTTTCAGTCACCTAAATTATTTACGATTTCAGCATTTGCTCCCAGGTAATTTATTTGGTGCTTGTCCGTAATTCCCCCATATTAATAAAAACATTTTTTTTTAAGAATGTATGATGTACGTATCTGTGATGGAAAAAAAAATATTGTACATAAAAGATCACATAAAATTATCAAGTAGTTTTATTTTTAAACAAGAAAATCAAAATTTGCGATGCCATCTTGAAAACAGGCTGAAGAAACAAGGGAGAAAACTCCAGATAATTCAAGCTTGCGAGATTGTAGAAAGTCATTCTTAATATGGAGACATTGGAAAAAAAATGATTAAACTGCTTTTATTCATAAAAATATAAACTACTTAATCAATTTACGTAATTTTTGGAATATGACTTTTTTCTTTTCATCACAAGTAGATATTTTTCTTTATTTTTGTATTGATATATGAGGAATTCTGGACATGCCCCATTAAAATTACGTTTAAACAACAAAAATAAAACTAAGTTATAGCGAGTTTGGGTACTTGTTGGGATAAAGGTGGCAGCCGATTCCTTTCTTTTTTTTTTTTAATATGTCATTTTGAACAAAAATAATATTATGTACTTGATTGTCATGTCAAAAATAGTATTATATCCAAAACTTACGGAAATTCAATAAGTAAAGTAAGTTATGGAAATTGGGTAAATTTTCATTTTTCGTAGATGTTATAAAGGGGACATAACTAGGAACGCATATTTTAGATTACATTTTAATGGGGTCGAATTTGTGTACTATGGGATAGCCGGAAAACTCGTCCCTTTTTGCTAGGTAGGAAAACTGGTCCCTTATTGAATAAATATTGATTGAAAACACATTTTATGACCGTTCTTGAAGGAGATATTATTTTTAAAAGAGACTATACCCCCTCCCCATAATATTTAAAAAATGTATTTATCTTCACATAACGACTGTACATTCCTGCATTGTTCCAGCCTTCTAAAAATACCTTTTAGTCTCTAACAATGCTTCAAGCAAACTACACCATACTTAAAAAAAATTTTTTTTTTGCTTGTTTACTGTTGTTTTTAAAAAAATAAAATCGATTTTCTAAGCGTCTGTTTTCTTCCTAACTGGCTAAATTGTTAGTGATTTCACTTATTTTAAGGCATTTATTCTGTTCAAAAATGAGACTACAGACCACATAATATTTTAAAAAATATTTATATGCATTTACTCTTGTTTTTAAAATGGCAAAATCGATTTTCTACCTAGCTGGTTAAGTTGTTAGTGGTTTAATTTATTTTGAAGCGTTTATTCAGTAACAAAAAAAAACAGTCTGTATTCATTACTTTTTCTCTTAATGATTGATTTAACAATGTTGAAGTAAAATAAAAAAAATTAAAAATAAGTTAATGAGAGATTTTTAATACACAGCATCTCTCGTGCTAAAAAAATGTTTTGCATTTTATTCATTAGTTAATTACAAGTTTTTTCTTATTTTAACAATAATTTTGGAGTAATGAAAAAAAAATAATAAAAAAAGTAAAAACAGGGAGAGATTCGATTCTTTTTCATTACTTTTTTTGAATTTTATTAGTTTTTTTTCTCTCTCATACCAAATGCACCCATGCATTAGATGTGTCAGAATCTTTTGGGAATTTTTGACACCTCTAACGCAAAACTCCGAATAAAATATAAAAAAACTCGTAATTTCTCTTTTTAAAGTGGGTTGTTTATTTTCTTTATGGGATATACTTCCAAAATAAACTATTAAAATTGTTTAAAAATTAATAGAAATATTAATTTTTTATTTAAAAAAAATAGTGTTTACAAAGTGACTGTGCACGTTCATGCAGCCATTTTGTTTACATAATGAAATCAATTGAATTTTACGAGTTAAATTTTTTCAATTTTTTCAGTTTAAAAATCTATCAAAATTTTTCTATTGGTTCAATTTATACGATATTTTCAGGTTCAATGTGAAATTTTATGCTCTTTCCAATAAACTGAATATAATATTCTAGACAAGAGGTTTTTTTTTAAATTCACCACCTCTCATTTTGAAATGTCTATTAAAATGAAAATAATTAATTTTCTCACCTCAAATTTATATATCACAAATTGAAGATAAAAGATCAATAAATGAAATAAGCTAATTTAAAACAAAAAAAGAACAGTTATTTGCAAATTTACCTGTAAATTCCAAAGTTTAAAACCTTTTTTTTTAAACCGCGTTGAATTTTTTTTTTTTTTAAGTGAAACCTTATAATCTTGTTATATTGCCCAGAAAGTTTCGTTCAATTAAGACAATTTTTTCTATTTCATTCAATGTTTTTTCTTTTTAGATATTTAAAAAAATTTCACTCCATAAAAAAGAAATAAAATATATTAAATCAAAAACTCATGTATTTCTTAGAGAGAAGAAAAAAAAACATTTGTCGAGTGGTTTTCGTTTAATCGACAAAAACTGATGAGTGAAATGTAACCATATTTTCACGTACGGTAACCCATATGGACCAACTTCAAGTATGGCATATTAATTACGAAGGGTAGATAAGTCACATGTCAGTAAGCAAAGGGAAGACAACCAACCGTTTTGGAAATAATTATATTTCTGTCCCTTGGAGGCCTCCATATTTGACAAGTTGAAAAATAGAACCAACACCGCTTTGGCTAATAGCGAATAACGAGTTGCGAACATGGGGTTTTCTGGGACCCTTGCTTTAAAAAAATCCTTTTATTTAAAAAATACATGAAATATAAAATATAAATATGGACAATTCTTATAAATGAAGAATAGAAACACCCATTGCTTAGTATTTTTTTTATAAGTAAGTGATTTTTTGGCATTTATATATATTTATTAGATTTGGATGAAGTTAAAATTCGTTGAATTTCGTGAAATCTTTTTTAAAGAAAACCGATGAAAAAAAAAATATTGTATTTTTTTCGATGAAACCTTTCATTATTTTAAAATTTGGTCTTTGCTCATTTTATTGAAAAAAAAATTAGGGTTTGAAATTACATTTTCATATTGATTATAAGCTTCGAAACAGAGAGAGTTTATATAATCAGATGTTTATTCACTAGTTTTTAATGGCGGCTTCTGACACTGCTACCTATGCATTATTTAAAATTATAATTTTATCAATTATCAACATTTATTGTTCAGTTAAATTTTGCAAAATTTAAAATTCTGAAGTATAACAACAACAACAACAACGATTATTCTAAAGAAATGTTGATAATTGATAAAATTATAATTTTAAATAATGCATGGGTGCATTTGGTATCTTTCATACCAAAGAAAAAACTAACAGAATTAAAAAACAAAACAAAAAAGTAACGAAGAAGAATCGAATCTCTCCGGTTTTTTTTTTTTTAGTTTTTTGTTTGGTTTTTTCTTATTGTTTATAACTCCAAAAAATATCGTTAAAAGAAGAAAAAAAATTGTAATTAACTAATGAATAAAAAACAAAACCATTTTTGACGCGAGAGATGCCGTGTGTTAAAAATCTCTTGTTAATTCATTCTTTTTTATTTTTATTTTTACTTCAACATTGTTAAATCAATCATTAAGATAAAAAGTAATAAATAAAGACTTGTTTTTTTTCTCTTCAAAATAAATTAAACCACTAACAACTTAACCAGCTAGGTAGAAATCGATTTTGCCCTTTTAAAAACAAGAGTAAATAAGTACAAATATTTTTTTAAAAATATTATGCGATCTGTAGTCTCGTTTTTGAACAGAATAAACGCTTTAAAATAAGTGAAACCACTAACAATTTAGCCAGTTAGGGAGAAAACGGACACTTAGAAAATAGATTTTATTTTTTTTATGAACAACAGTAAACAAGTAAAAGTTTTTTTTTTTTTTTTTTTTTTTTTAAATATTATGGGGGGCTATAGTCTCTTTTAAAAACAATATCTCTTTCAAGACTGGTGATAAATGTGTTTTAATCGATATTTATTCAATAAGGGATCAGTTTTCCTACCTAGTAAAAAGGAACGAGTTTTCCTAAATTCGTACTATAGATTGATAAACTTTTCTTTTTTTTACTAAAAACATAATTAATATTTCTACTCAATGAATTTTCGTAATTTTTGGATACATTGATACTTTCGACATGGCAATTAAGAAAGTAATATCGTTTTTCTTTAAACGACATATTAAAAAAAAAAATCATTGTTGCGACTGTTACGTTTATCCCAACAAGCAGCGAAAACTGTTATTTACTTCCTTTCCACCGCATGTGATACAGGCGGAGGAAGTCAAGCCAGTGTCATAGAAGATGAGTGCTCTTGCCTTAAAAAGAAATTAAATCGAAAAAGCTATGGTCGCCATCTTTCTAAACTTGTGTAGAAAGAGGCTAGCTACAGAAGAACGATAACTCATGTTAATAACTAAAAACAATTATCGCCCTTAGCCCCATCCCTCGACTTGCTTATGGAGATAATGACTTCTATTTTTCAGTCGAATTTTTATTTTCGACATTTCTCATGAAAATTTACTGTATTTTTTTTTTTTAATAAAAATAATTTAAGTAAAAAAAATGAAACAACTTATTTAGAACTGCCATAGTTTACCTATTTGTTTACTTACAAACACCAAAGTAAATTCTGACAACTATTTCACTCCAAATAATTTCCGTGACTGAGGAAGTAAGTAAATTCGGAAGCTTAACTCATTTTTCTAAGAGAGATAACTCTATTTTACTAAGAACTGTCAGAAAAGATGATTTTTTTTTTCAAGTATTTAATTTAATTTAACAAACTCCAACATATTAATAACAAAACAAAATGTAAAATGTGACGATATCTTAATTTTCCTTTTCGTTCGAGTAAGTGTGAGAATTTTTTTTCTTGCTACTTTAGTAAATAAAGTAAAATAATTACCTCACTTAGAACAATAAGTTAAGCTTCCGAGTTGCTGGAAGTAAGCGTAAATATGACATGTAAATATTGTAGACATTGTTTAATGTTTACACTGGAGTTTAGCTTATTATTATTTTTTAAGCAAACCAACTTCAATCTCAACCTGCCATTAAAAAAAAAAAAAAAAATTGAAAAGTAAAATTCACGTAAAAATAATACCTTTTTTCTTTTTCACGTGACCTAAACATGTTAAACCTGCTTAAAAATAAAATTATTTTAAAGGAAAATGGCTAAACTAGAGAAAGAAAAATATTCACATCACGTGAAAAAATGTGTCGGTTCTTATGCACTTATGTTGCCCCGTGCTATTATTTAAATAGTATTATCAAGTTAAACGATATCTTTTTTTTTTGGGGGGGGGGTTACAGAATAATTACAAAACACCATTCTTTTCCAATGTTGAGAATGGTTTTCAAATAATAACGTTATTATTTCAGCACGGTAACATAATTGCATAAAGTACACAAATCCTTGTATTTATTTATTTTGCTCTTCTGCATTTTAGCACCCTCGGAAAACAATATGATGATTTGAACGCCATTACTTGTTTTCATTTTGTGCGAGTTCCGTACGTGCCAAGAGAAGACAAATGTTGGCGGACCAGTACGAGAGTGCCCCCCTAAAAACGCATTTTAAAAACTTTTTGTCAACTTTTTTCTGACGATTATCATAGACTTAAACTATCACATTAGCATAAAAAAAAGGTTTTTTTTTTTTTTAGATTAGGTCCACCTTCACAATTTTCTATTAAATGACGACCTTTCGAAGTTTTCTATGTTGAATACGGAAATCGGATTGAAAATTTGCAGAAATAAGTAGTTATCGAGATATAAAAAGTATTATCTATTGTATTCTTTGGCGGCCATTGTTTTTACGCGCGTGCGCGCCCCATAAACAAATCTACGCGCGTAACAAAGATGGCCGCCAAAGAATACAATGCATAATACAACTTTTTATATCTCGATAACTAATTATTTCTGCAAAATTTTAAGGCGAATTTCGTACTCAGCATGGCCGAAAACCTATGATAGTCGTCATTTAAAAGAAAATTGTGGAGGTTGGACCTAATCTGAAAATTTACCGAAAAAAAATTGGATGGAAAATAAATTTAATGTTATAACGAGAGACTGAACGCACCCCCCGGTACTTAATGACGAGTGTGGACCTTGCGCAAACATTTGTCTATTTAGCCGTGGAGAGGCATTGTGATTTCGTAACAGTTTCAACAAGGGAGCTTCTGTTTTAGAAAAAAGCATTGTCGAAATAGTTAACGAAAATTAATTTTAAAAAATAAAAATATATCACATATTGATCCCTTTTGGTTTTTGGTCTCATGCCAAAAATCTTATCCCGAAATTGTTGGGGACCAATACTGAGATGTTCCACCTTTATCTCATGGGGTTTCTTTAGCGGAAAAAGGAAACGTATTCGCTCGCATAATTCTTGCGATAAGGAATCAATATGCGATGTTATTTATTTATTTATTATTTTTTATTATTATTATTGATTCACACAAGTTCATTTTTTTTTTTTTCTAGTATTGACATTGTTTCATTGTAAGTTTATTTATTTCTGCTTTTGTGTTAACAAGTTTAATTATTTTATTACTAAACATTGTTTCATTTTTAGTTTGTTAATTAACTTGTTTCTTTTTTTTAATTGATTAACTGATTATAATTGTTCAGGTATAGTATTCGTGTATTAATATCTTTCATTTGTATTCGTTGTTGTTGTTGTTGTTGTTATTATTATTATTATGATAATCATCATCATCATCATCAAGAATTCGTTTATTCGTTTTTGTTAAAGTTTGTTAAATAATGTGTTTCATTTTCGTAAACTGTTTAGTGTTTCGGCAATCCCTTTTTTTTTAAAAGTAAATGGGAGTTATCTCCCTTAGATAATCCTCTAAAACAAAAGCGCTTGAAAAAGTAGTGAAAATTCAAATATATAGCAAATATTAGCAAAGGCAAAATAAGTTACTAGTGTACCTTTTTTTTTTAATTATTATGTTGGAGTTACCACTTGTCAAGGCCCAAAGGCTACTCAAGGATAAGGATTAATGAATGTAAGGTGGTAGGCTAGGCATTAATAGTATAAATTGGGTAGAATTTTATTATGTATGGGAACAGCTCGACACGAGCTTACTCACATTGGATATGAAAGCTACCAATATTGTATTCAACTGGGAAGCTGACCAGCAGAACAGATTTAGGCACAGATAGAAAGTGGGGGGAATCGTATATAATGGCTGTAGTTAGTCGAGTGTTTTTATGAAAGTTTGGCAATGACAAGTAGGGACTATATATTGGAGTTCAGTTGAACGCTGGAATCTTATCTGGAAAAGTTTTTAGTAACTTTACTCACTTTAAAACGTTTAATTGGTTCCAAAAACAGATAGTGTCGAGCGTTAGGTGCAAACAAGAAAAATGTTCGCAGACTGACACCTGAATATCTAAAGTTTTGATAATGATTTAAAAATAAAAAAATTATACAAAATACTCACCCAATATTATGTTACCATGACGTATGACTTATATATTGCCTTTGGTAACATTTATTTGTTATATATTTGAATTTTTGACCTCTTTTTCATACCTCTGCAGATTAGAATGAGTTAAACTTCATGACTACCCTTTTATCTATTAAATTCTTAGGTAAAAGTACAGATTAGTTAACACCCCTCCCCTCATTGTTAAGAATGAGCTTTCTAAATCATATTTCAGCAAGGTCCATAAACTTTTATGCTACTCTGCTAAAATAACAAACCATCAAACTATTTTTTTTTCAGGGATGCTAAAATGCAGAAGTGCCTTTTTTCTTCAACATAACAAAATATTCTCATGACAACATCAATAATAATATTCTTAACAGTACTTCTATATTATACGAAAAACCTATCGAATTTCAAGTAAAAAAAAAAAATAGTATCTACGTAACTGTCATGCTGCAAAAAGTAACATATCCCAAAATTACGAAAAATAATGAGGCAGAAAAATAATTATAAATGAAAAACCGTTTTTGATGAAGTTCATATGAGGAATAAATTTTATCTGACATTTTGAATTACGTTCGTCACGTGACGTAAGCAACAGAACTTAAATTATCTCCCATTAACTTATCTCCTTTTTTTTAGTAAGCATAATGTATTGCTTTTGCTTTTCACAAATTTTTTTCATTGATAATTATTTTTCTATCTTATTGTTTTTCATAATTTTTAGATATGTTACTATTTGAGACCTGATAATGGCGTGGATACCAATTGTTTCACTTGAAATTCAATATTTTTTCGTTATTATAATATAGAAGTGCCTTTTTAATAAACAAGGTGATTGTTTCGTTTTGGTTTTATGAATTGCATGTGTTTGAATATAAAACTTGAAATTGCTTCATGAAAAAGGTTCAAAATTTCTTGGTACACTTAATTTCGATAAAATAATTTTCTTTCTGTTGTAGCTTTTTTTTAAGTTCAGCTTTAGAAAACCAATTTTTATAACAAAGAAGGAAAATAATGTACATTTATAAGTAGTGTTCATTGTAGTATAAAGTGTTGTGCATTTAAAAAATATATAGAACTGAAGTTATCGTCCTTTCTTAGCCTATTTCTCTAAACTTCTTATGTAAAGATGACGACTATATTTTTCTGGTGGAGTTTTTGGGTTTGTATTACTATCAAAGTTGTCAAATAACAAATATATAACAAATAAATGTTATCAAAGGCAAGATAAGTTACTTTTCTACCTAACTGGATAATTTTTTAGTGTTTTTATTTAATGTAACATGTTATTCAGCTCGAAAAACATAGTGTTTACCAATGTATTTGAAAATTACAAATGGCGCCAGACTCTCTGTTGAACACGGTAAGTTTGGGAAAAGGAGTTAAAAATAAAAAAAACTATACAAAATATTGTTAAAAACACACCGAATATATGTCAGCTTATGTCATGGTAACATATATTTAGCAAGTCTCTTACAGTATTCTGTATAGTTTTTTATTTTTATCTCCTTTTCTCAAATTAACCGTGTTCAACAGAGAGTCTGGCGCCATTTGTAATTTTCCAATACATTGGTAAACACTATGTTTTTCGAGCTGAATAACATGTTACATTAAATAAAAACATCAGTAAACACTGTATGTTTTTCGGGATTAATAAAGATGTTACATTAAATAAAAACACTAAAACATTTATCCAGTTAGGTAGAAAATTAACTTATCTTGCCTTTGATAACATTTATTTGTTATATATTTGTTTTTTTGACAACTTTTTCGAATCTGTGTATAGTAATACAAACTCGAGTTTTTATTTCGGCGTTCCATATATACGATGAAACTTGCTATGCAGCTATTTTTTTTAAATGTAGTTTAGTTAGCGTAAAACCCATTGGACGCGACTTCTGTAAGTTTTAAACCAATTATTTTATGTTTTTAAAAGTCCTCAGATTTGTAATGAAATTTAAAATTTATATAAAACTTATGGATTTTTTTTTTTATTACATTTTCACCCCAAACACAAGGCACAGTACCACTTTGATGTAGGGATACTATCTAGGGGGTTGAGCAACAAGATGTCTATTCACGTTACATTTGAACTTATGCATGCCATTACAGTTTGGGAAGCAGGAAACCGGAAGGGAATTCCAAAGTCTACCACTTCTAGAGAAGAAACTAATAGAGTAGAAGGTTTTCTTACATCTAGGGATCTCTACTGTGTAGGAGTGGGATTTTGCTGCTTGTTGGGTTTGTCAGGGGTATTTACGTTGATGGAGTACAAGGGCTAGTAGTTCGTCGGAGT
Organism: Euprymna scolopes; assembly: GCF_053919585.1. Lineage (NCBI taxonomy): Eukaryota > Metazoa > Mollusca > Cephalopoda > Sepiida > Sepiolidae > Euprymna > Euprymna scolopes. The sequence continues at coordinate 38,812,477 of NC_136491.1, read as the reverse complement.
ATTCACCATTAAAATACTTGTAGAACAGGCAGAGGGATGCAACATTTCATCGATGGGAAGTTGAAGCTTAAATGACAGTTCAGGACCTATCAAGTTGGTGACTCTTTTGAACCTTGTCCAGGAGTGAGAGACTAGTAGCAGATGTACCAGCCCAAATGTGATAACAATACTCCATACATAGGCAAATGGTGGCCTTGTAGAGGTACAGAATACTTTCAGGCGTAAGTAACTTTCTAACATGGTAGAGAGAGCCCACTTTCTTTGCAGTAGCCTTGGCAATACTTTCGATGTATCTGTTCCAACTTTCTGTGAACATTAAGCCAAGGAGTTTGAAGGAAGTACTTTCAGGTGATGTATTTTTGTCATAGCTATTGGTGGTTAAGAAGGTTTCTTGTAATTATTGAAGGAAACTAGCTTAGTCTTGGCAGCATTGAACATTACCATCCATTTTGACCCCATTCCACTACAGACTGGAGGTAGGGTTTCCGCCATGTGTTCATTCGTTTTCCCCTCGTGCCTGTTATAGAGCGTGGTATTGCTAGCAAATATACCCATCTCAAAGACTGTTTTATCAGGGAGGTCATTTATGAATATCAAGAATAATAAAGGTCCAAGTATCGACCCCTGAGATACACCTTCATTTATGTCATATTGTTTTAATGTTTAATGTGAACATTAAGCTGAGGAGTTTGAAACATCAGTTTTATAAAAAAGTGTGTATTTTAAATAGAAAAATATTTAAAAGAGTTGGTTTAAAACTTACAGAAGTATTTTAGGACTTTTTTCTCTCTTTTCTTTATACTATGAGAGATAAATTCTGTGCATGTTTTGAGAGTAGGTGAAGGTCTACTTTTAGGCAATTACGTGTGTTTCGGGAAGGTCTTGCTAGTCGAACTTAAGATTAAGTAAAGTTTTTTGGGGGGTAGGATTTAGAAAAAAAAATTTTTAAACACTTTATTTAATTCAAAATGATTTTTGCTTTTCTTGCTTGCACAGAAGAGAGCAATGTTTTTTTTTTTCTTTTTGGTCAATAAAAGAATGTTTTAATTTTTTAGGAGAAAACTCTTGTTCTCTAAAAGTACCCTAGACTGGACCCCCCCCCTCCCAAACGCACTAGTTTATCCATGCAATAGAAACTGACAAGCGAACACAGCTCATTCCTGTTCCATCTTATTCGTATTAGCCTCGATGGGCTATGATTTCTTCCGTGAAAAAAAAAATCACCCTAACCGACTTTTCGTGGGAAAGATGTTATGGGAACTTTTATCTCTCTCTCTCTCTCACACAGAGGATGTGACACAAGAGTCAGAGAGGGGATTGGAGAGTTAGCGTTGTCTAGGAGGAGCACTATCACCTACAAAAATGCCTTGACAGCCCTGTCGGGATTCCCTGGCAGGGACGCCTCAGGCGATTAGCAGTAAACTAACCACTTCACAAAAGGAGAAGAACATGCCTGGGAAAGTGAAACTCCTAGAATAGCACAGGACCAACATCACACCGCAATCACCAAGGAAACGGCTATTTCAGAAATGACCCAGACTGTTGATTTTCGTGCTGAGGGAACAAGTCTTGAAGATGTTATGATCCATCAAACTCAGCTAACATAACTGTGCTTTATTTTTACCGTCTCTCTTCTGGCTCGGGAATCATCAGGTTTCTCCGTTCATATTGTAATGACTTTTGAGTAGCAAGTGGACCTTCGGTTTACTTTCAGCAACCCCGTAAATCTTATTTTCGTCATTTTGTCCTTTAGTCCTCACATTCCATAAGCGATGTTTCTGACAAAAGGGGAAGAATTGCTGTTTTCTGGGTTGGAGTCTATCATTCTAACACTTTTTTGTTGGAAAGTTTTTTTTTGTTTTTTTTGTTTTTTTTACCTTAAAATGATGTGTTTTAGTTCCTTACATTAAGTGGCTTCATGCCTTGTCTGGAGTGATTTCCATAAAAACATCTACAGATGTTCACTTTTTACAAATACGTTTTTTAATGTTTCTTTTTTGAAAATGTTCTTCATTTTTAAATCATTTTTTAACCTTTTTTAATGGCCTTTTTTTTTTTTCTTAATTACTTTTTTATGAACTTATATTTTTCAGTAGTTTTTGACTAATCTTTCAGCGTGGATGAACATCCTCACTCCACCCCCACTCACCCCGAAAACGCTCAGAATTTATCTCCCATAGCAATGAAGAGGCTTTGAATAACTGACCTAAAAAGCTAGAATAACCCGGAACTGGGTGTCATTTTACATTAAATACATATGCAAAGCTGATGCTCCACTTTAAATTGTAAAATAATTGTTTTTGTTTGGTTGTTTTTTTTTTTCACCAAGTTTTTTTTGTTTTGTTTTTTTACACAGGCATCACCACTTATCAAGGCTCAGGGGCCAATCGAGGATAAGGGTTAAAGAGTGTATAGTAGTCAATTGGACAATGTAGTAATTGTCAGTAATGGAAATTCAGTAAATTTGTTAACTTAAGGGAAACGGCTTATCAAGAACTTGTTTACATTGGACTTGAAGACAACCATATTGTAGTCAGCTGGAAAGCAGGAAAACGGAAGACAGTTCCACAGGCATGCAGTTCTAAGAAAGAAGCTTTGTTCATGGAATCTACGTTTAGGTTTAGGCACAGATAAAGAGTGGGGGGGGGGGAATTATTGATAGTGTTTTCAGCTAAACGAGTGTTTCTTGTGAAAGTTTTGTGAGGGGGGGGCATAGATTGGAGCTCAGTCAATCCAATTTTCTGTGCGTGTGTAGAGGAGAGGGGTTAACAGAGGATGTTAATCTACAAATTTATCTTTGTTATTATTATTATTATTTATTATTATTATTTATTTATTTATCATTCTTTAAAAATAAAAAGTGACATGCGAATGATACCGGAACGCATTCTGTTCTAAATAATTTGTGTGACTGAAATAACAATTAACCACACTCTGTATGACAGTTTTGTTTTTTGTGGATCGATACCTATAAAAAGTATCCAAAAAGTATTTTTTTAAGCATTACAAGTAAATAAAATGTTTAATGACAGAATCGTTCTCTTTTTAATGTTGTTATTATTTATCTTCTACGAGATGCCTTAAACAAGCTTCCACACTTTTCTTGTTTTGGCACTTATATTGAAACTCTAGCCCCCTTCAAAGTAATCTCCTCCGGCTGCGATGCACTTGTTGTTCCGTTGGAAGGCCCTATGGAAGTCGTCTTGTGTGAGCATATCAGTGATCCTCGTCATAGCCTCTTTCGTCTTCGCAATTCTCATAACGACAGATTTTCCTTGAGTTTAGGAAATAACCAAAAGTCACCGAGAGCAACGTCTGGACTATAGGGAGGGTGAGGAACTGTCTTGATGCCAATCTTGGTCATGACAAAGTCTTTCTTTCCGATCTTCTCTGAACACCTTTGGGACAAACCTCTCACAAATTTTCTTCATCTTCAGTTCCTCACAAATAATTGTGCGTACAATTCTTACACTGACATCAAACAGTGCACTTATTGTCTCTATAGACGTACAACAGTCCTTATCCATGAAATTCTTTATTTGGCCAATCAACTCTGGTGTTCTTATTCCTTACTCGTCCAACACTTCTCATCATCCCTCACAGACTCCCTGCTTTCCTTGAATCTCTTATGCTACTCAAAAATTGATGTTCGATTCATGCAAAATGATCTAAAAGCAATCGGGAGCATTCTATACGTTTCTGTGGCATTTTTTTCCAAGTTTAAAACAGAATTTTATTGCATATCGTTCTTCTAAAGTGTCCTCACGTCCAAGTTGCATTTTTGAAATTCACCAGCTCTGACAATCAGGCTTTAGTAGGGTGTATTCCGATTCCTGCTGTAACTGTTCATTTGAACCTGAAATCATAAAGGCTTGTACAGAACAAATCTGGAAACATATTGAAGGCACTGCGTGCATCTTGTTCGGACAATTTCAATTTAGCAATGTCGTTCTCATGATGTCAGTGTGGGAAACGATCATTTTTCTTTTCATTGTGGTAGAAAATCAAATACTTTACTTTTTTGTTTGTACACTGACTTAGAATTGCAGATTTGATTGAAGTGGTTTCTTTAAAGGCAGTTCCTACACTCTTGCCACTTGGTGGAACGTGTGTTGCTGAATACCCACAGTAGTGGTTGATCTGTCCGCCCATCTTTATTATGCCTCCCATGTGATTAAGGCTTTGAGGTAAAATAGTGGCTACTATTTTGTTTTAACGTCCGATGGTAGAGTTGCTGTTTCTCTTACTGCATATGTATCATTGTTGGCTTTCATTGTTGCTGTAGAAGTGCACAGACATCCGTTTGTTTTATCTCTTTTGGAGGTTGAAGGTTCAATCCCTCAGTGTGGGCGATATTAAAAATACAATTGTGAATTACTTAAAACTTCTAGTCGATCATGACTGATGGAATGAGAGCATCCTACCTCTGTGGATTAAATAAAGGGTTTCGTTCAAAATTCCATTAAGATTCCTGAGTTTGACAGAAAGATTTCCAAGTTTGACAACATATACTTGAAGAATCTTGGCAGGTACATCGGTTACGTGAATAACACTTAAGATGAGAACAGTGGCTGAACTTATACAAATTATCAGCCATATCAAAAAATAATTATTTAAAAGATCTTCATGGTAAACTTCATACAAGGAAAGCTAAATTCTTTGGGTTCTCGACGGCTTCATGATGCAGATTATACAACTTAAGTTCATTTAGACAATTTCCCAGCTAGGAACAAGAGCCTTTCAGCTTAGCTCTTATGAGGGAATCTGCCCCCCCCCCTCGACCACCACCACCACCACCAAGTGGGAACCCAAGGCGATGTGCACTCCTCGATGCCAGCCAGCGAAATCTCCTATTTCTAAAGACACAATCGTTTTTATTAAATCGGCTTCTTCCCCCTCTGTCATTTGGAGATTACTCTTTCCTTTCTCTATCTTATGTTCTGTTTCTTGTTTTTCTTTTCTTGTGAATTTCTTCTGTCTCTATCTCTCTTTAATTCTCTCTTTTCTTTTTATTTTCTTTCTCTTTAACTCAAATTATTTTTCTCTATTATCTTTCGGGTTTAATTCCTATCACTTGCACGGGGGTCTGGCACTTAAATATAGCAGGTGAACCAAACGGCAATATTTCCTAGATACCAAAACAGACTCTTTTGTCGCCATGTCAACTTTACTGTTCTTTTCTGTTTATCATATCAGCAATAAAAACATATTCCAGACTTTGGAGAAAAAGATAAATTTCTTAAACCCCATGTCAAACACCCCATCTTGCTCTCAGCCTCTAATCAAGGTGAAGTGGTGTTACCCGGGCATGCAACATCATTACAATTGGATTATTTGAACTTCTGTGCTCATCTTGAGTGTGAGTTTCACAATATTTCCATCGATGCGATAAACTCTCACCTTATTCAGCTGTATCTTGTCAAACATGGGAATCTGCAAGGACCTGTGGAATAGTGGATAAAGTATTTGGTAAAATTCAGTTGTAAGTTATGCTCTTCTGGAGGTTGAAGGTCCAAAGGTGACACTCGAAATACTTTGTTATGGTTGACAAGTAAAAGTTTACTACCCCCATAGATTAAGTAAAAATGACATTAAAAATGAAAACATTAATCTGATGTCAAAAACCCCATCTGGCTCTCAGCCTGTAATCAAGGTGAAGTGGCATTACCCAGGCATGCGTCATCGTTACAAATAACAACAAATTTCAAACAATTTTTTTGCAAATTGTTTTAACCTTTTAAAGCTTAAAAGAATCGATTTAAAAAATTTAATTTTTTGCAATGAAAATTCAATGCACAATACATTTTGTTTTTCTGAATATTTATGGCAACCTACCTGCCATATCTAATATCATCAGAGAAAGACGCCTACGATTTGCTGGTCATTGTCTGAGGAGCAAACATGAATTGGTGAGTAATGGACTCCACGACACGGATGCGCAAGCAAAGGACGACCTAGATCCACGCACATCCAGCAAATAACACAAAACGCCAACTGTGAACCTGAAGATCTGAGGCAGCTGATGGAAGACAGGAAACTCTGGAGAGGAAGAGTCACATTGGTCCGGGCAAGGAGCCCGTCATGATGATGATGATAAAAGAACAGATGTCAATTCACTTGCACATTTTTTTTTATTTTAAAAAGAATCTATAATAATAAAAAAAAGACTTATAGTCTCCTCTTAACATGACCTTTTCTTTTAAATTTAAAATAAAATAGCCAATTCGAAACCGTAAACAGACAGCCATGTTTTTTTTTTTTAATTTTTGGATAGGAAGTAGTTTTAATAATTTTTAATTGATAAAAGGTAATAAGGTAATTCTGTCATTAATTAATGTTTGCAATGATGTTTTGTTTTTTTTGTGGCACCAAACGTCGAACAAGTAAATTAATATTTAGATATTTTAAATGAAATATAATTTCATGCATTATGTTCATCTTCTGTGTCTCCCATTTTTTATTTAACATTTTTAGTAGTTGACCAAATTAGAATAATTTTATGCTAAAATGTTGCTTAAAAATGTGACAATCATAGAATTGTGATTAGTTTCAAGTTCGGCTAAGAAATAAATTAGTGATAAGTGTTTTTTGGGGGAGGGAGGGAGGGGTACTAAAGCGTCACCGTCAATGAATGAATAATAAATTTAAAACTTATAAGGATAAATTTTTAAATATTTAATAAAGTGTCTTAGTTTTTTATAAATATGATTAGCATTTTTTTTCATTTTTTTTTTCACATTTTATTCACACATCTATATATATAAAAGCGAAGATGTGTGTATGTATGTTCGCTTTTTGTGTATGTCCAAGAAAGGCTTTTTCAGAGAAGCGGTCGGTCGACTCGCAACTTCTTAAAACTTTTTATATCACATAGAAATCATAATATCTCCGAGTTAACAACAGAGCTCGCCTGTCTATTTTAATTTGCTCGACTTCGGGAAGATAAATATTCAACATTTGTCGCTCGCCGCATGTAAGTTAGTCTTTTTCATATAATAAAAGTGACACTAATTCTGGCGGTATTTTCCGGCTATCACCGGAAATGTCCGAAAGCAATCAGCTTTGATCAATGTGGAAATATTTTCCTTATATCAAACAATTTCTATTCACTTTGGACAAGAGGAGCTGGTCCCCCCCACCACCAACACCTTGGGAAAATAAAAATAAAAAAAAGCGTTCCGCAGTAAATGAAATACTATCCTGCAGTCAAAGTTGACCTCATTAAGTCATTAAAATGTGCACCTGCCAAATCTAAGTAATTAAATAAATTCAAACGTGCTTCCGTTAGTATCTCGCGGTGGGCCAATGGTTAACGTCGCACTCTTTTATTTTTACACTTTAATTTCCAACTTCGCCTCAAGGGTTTGAGTTCGATCCTCATACTCCATACTCACCTACCAAAGCTTTTTTTTTTATTTTATCCCCCCCCCCCCCGGAGTTTTGATTTGCCTCCAAACACCCGGGCAACGCCGGGTACCCCCTGCTAGTCTTCTATAATATAAATCTCACCTGTCTGTTTAAATGTATGTATGTATGTATGTCTGCCTAAAACTTTTGACAGAGGCGACGGGTTTTCACGAGATCGGTATCATTTTTAAGCTCGAACCTTCGAACAACAAATATTGAAAAATTAGCTAAAAACATGACTTCCTTCACCCTTAACTAGGCACTTTTCTACAAGGAGGGGTCACTTTTTTCGCTGATATTTTCGAAAGTTATCTCCTCTTTGAACCTTTGTCACTTCCCGTTTGGTGATGGATGCAACAGCAAAGACATCATTTTTTTTTCTTTTCACGTTCTTTTCCTCCTTTGCGGTATGGGTTCAAGCCTGCCTGCCTACTACCATTATTTTTTTTTTATTTTACTCAACACACACCTCCAAACACCTGGGTAACACCGGGCATCCAGACTAGTTAAATATAAACTATTCAACATTGCCAACCTGATGCTTTGTCTCATCTTTTTGCGTCCAAATTAGAATAATTTTATGCTAAAATGTTGCTTAAGAAATGTGACAATCATAGAATTGTGATTAGTTTCAAATTCGGTTAAGAATAAAGTAGTGATAATGCTTAGAAAATGTTTTGCTTTTTTTTTTCATTAAAGTGTCACTATTTACAAAGGACAAAAGCCACTTGAGGATAAGAGTTAATGAGATGGAATGATTGTCAGTTGAGAGATGAAGAATATCATGATAGGATTGAGAACGATTGTTGAAATAGATCCAGTTTGGATAGTTATGGGAGCGGTTCATAACAAAAACTTATTACATGGGATTTGAAGGCGACCATATGCTAATCTGCAGGGAAGCAGTCCCATGGTAATGTGTTCCATAGACAAGCAGCTATGGCAAAGAAGCTTTGTTTGTGGGAATTCTGCCTGGTAGAAAACACACATAGGAATAAATAATCATTTTATTTTCCATTATGGTAGAAAACGTTCTGACAAGGATGAACCAGGGATTGGGGCTCAGTTGAGCACCTCCCATGGAAATAATGATATAGTAGAGAAATATTAGCAAGGTGTCTTCTGCGAGAAAAATTTTGAAATCGTGTCTAGTGACATATTAGATTTTAGAATTAAAAAAAATTTTTCTATATTTCTGTGCGTATTTCAAAGGGTTTTTCACAATTTTATAAAAAAAATCTTTTGGGATATTAATTTTGACATTGTTAGTATAAGGAGGATTGAACCAGATATTTTTCTTTTGTTTTATCTGTCTTCTGGAAGAAAGGGGATGTGACAAACGGAAGAGATCACCTACCCACTAGATTTCAAAGTTGATTTTGAACAGGTGAAATATAAAAATTATAGTCCTTTTTTATGGATTTCCCACGAGAGTAAGATTTGTTATGAAGCTGTTTAAATACGGGGTTATCCAACTCCCCAAAAAGTGGCATGTTACGAGGTGCCTTAAATAAGTTTCAAGACTTTTTACATCTGGACACTTTTACTGATAGTACACAGATGAAACTCTAGCCCACCCCTTGAAGTAATCTCCTCATCACATCAAACTGTGCACTTATTGTCTTTATAGACGCACAATGATCTTTAGCAAAAACTGATGCTTGATTCATGTAAGATGGTACAAAAGCAGTCTGAAGCATTCCATACGTTCCTGTGGCATTTTTTCCAAGTTTAAAACAGAACTTTATTACATATCATTCTTCTAAAGTGTCCTCATATCCAGATTGCATTTTTGAAATTCACCATCTGTGACAATCAGGCTTTAGTAGGGTGTATTCCAATTCCTGCTGTAGCTGTTCATTTGAACTTGAAATCATAAAATTTGTTCAGTCATCTCATAAGATGTAAAGCAAGAACGTACTGAATTTTCAAAAGTCTACAACAATTTTAAATGCCTGTACAAAAATGTCTCGAAACTTATTTAAGGTACCTCATAGATGAAAACTCTTATTTGGAGCTTAAATTTTCTTTTTATTTCTTGCAAATACATACAATTAGACACAACATATGTGAGAATGAGATGTTTCTTGAAAATATATAGAAATAAGACACACTTGAATGAAAACTGTCAAATGACAGGAAAAACAAAACCTTTTTCATAACAACAATGAAATGATTTATTCAATGACCTACACCGTTCAGTGTAGGTGGAAGAACGTTGGATAGTGTCAAAGTGAAAAAAGGAAAGATGGAAAGTTATTTGGGCTGTCGAAGGTCCATCAGCAGTTATCCTTGGGTGAAGATAGTCGATGCTTGAGCATCTAGTGGACAGAGACTAGAGAAAGAAATAGGATGTCTTTCCTCATTGCTTCCGGGGTTCTCTCTACTAACAGACTGTGACTCTCAATGGGGCTGAAGTAGTTCTTTAGAGGGACGGATGAATATTATGCCTTACTGTGGGCGTACATTATACAACTGCATTTTGTTGTAAACCCAGGCCATTGATTGTCGGTAGCTAAAATACTCGGACGCTGATGTATATAAATTTATTTATTTACAAAAAGTTTCTTATTCTTATTCTTATGGCTTGTCAGCCCAACTGGTCTTCAAAGAGGATGCCCTTTTCTCTATTTCCATGGCAAGTGCTCGTCTGAGTTCCAATCTCTGGTCCCCCCCCCCCTCACCAATCTCTCATGATAAACACCCGTCTAGCTGAAACGACTACCAATAATTTTCCCCACTCTTTATCTGTGCCTAAATCAAAACGTAGATTCCATGAACAAAGCTTCTTTCTTAGAACTGCACGCCTGTGGAACTCTCTACCGCTTGCCTGTTTCCCACCTGACTTCAACTTGGATGTCTTCAAGTCCAACATAAACAAATTCCTGATGAATCGCCCCCTTAAGTAATAACACGTTATCAAATCTCCAATACTAACGAATACTGCAACACTATCCCGTTGATTACTGTACATGCAATAACCCTTATCCTCGAGTGGCTTCTGGGCCTTGATAAGTGGTGACCTCCATGTAAAAAAAAAAAAAAAGTACAGATCTATGCATGGTTCAACAAGTGAATGAGGTGTTTGTTTATGTTTGTGGGTCAGTTGCACACTAACGTCCTTCACGTGTGGGTTTCATGATTAAAAAATGTATTGATTGCCTAAAAAATTCTGGCAGTAAAGGGCTAAAACATCAGAATGATAGTCCATTTGTGTGCGCGTGAGAAGAAGAGAAGGAGAGAGACAAAGGCAGATAGACCGATAGATCGCTTGTTTATTTACACCTAGTTACATTATACGTAGCCACCCCAGCCTTCACAGGGTTTCCTCAGGAATGTCAACATTTTCTATTCCGTTTGTTTCAGTTGTTAGCCAAAATGAAACCAAAAATTCCCTCCCTCCAACCGGAAGTTACATGGTTCCATTAATTTCTATTTATAGCTCATCTCTGATCATTAAGGTGTTACTCAAATCCTTTAATCCAAATATCCCTTTTACTATTTAACGGTATACCTTGATCAAGGATTGAACCTTGGTCTCTCAGCCGATTAGCAAACACTGCTATCATTATATCAAATGGGCCAGTTGTTACAGTGATAACTATTCTAACATACTCTTGTGTTACATCCAGAGGGCAGTAAAGCTAAAACAAGATGGCGTAATAAAAATAACGCTGTAAAACAAATTTTTAATGTTATTTATTTTCAGAGTATAAGTTTTGTTATTATCTATTATATAAAGGGGATTGTGTGTGTGTCTAGCTAAAAGTAAAAAACTATAAAACAAACATCCACAAAGTTGGAGTATTCTTGATTAGCATTACCCTGGATAAAAAATACTTAAATTAAAAAAAAAAAATCATTCTTTGGGAGACAACTGGGCCAGGTTCTGTCAGGGGGATGGGCGTTTTTCAGCCATTATATATACCAATTTGGAAATAAATTGCCAAATCATTCCTCAAGGAATTTGTTATATACACAGTAGTTATGTGTGTGTATGTTCAGAGAGGAATAGGCTGGACATAGGAAAAACAGAGGGTTGGAGGCAGAAAGAGAAAGATAGAGAAATGGAAGGAGAAAGATAGAGCAATAGAAGTTTTAATAGAAATATGTTTCATTTTTTTTTTCTCCAGGCAAAACCAGGTAAGCCTGCCAGTCAGAAATATACTTTAATTATTTTTAAATAAATGATGAGTTTTTGAAAAGCCTGTATTATATATACTAAACTCTAAATGATCTTTTCCTCTTTTTTAAGTACTTCTCGTTGCTGTTCAATTTCTTCGCCCTTTCCTTTGCCGTGTTCATTCACAATGATCCGTGGAAGGTTACAAAGATCACTTTGTTTCTTTCCGCCTTTTTGCTGGCTCACTCTCACCTGTGCCTCCTTTAACTTTTGCAGAGCGATCTGCGAAACGCTTTCACGGATCTTGGTATTTTGCTCGATACTTTTAGCCTGCCGGACAGCAATCTTCTGCATCTGGAAGTTTCTAATCCTCTCATGGCTCGACTGAAGATGCTGCTTCAATTCTTTCACGGAGGTTCTCTTTCGGAGAGTCGCCTTTTCTTCCAGTTGCTGCCTGTCATTTTTTGACAACGCTCTAGTTATGGAGAACTGTCTCTGGTCAAACTCTTGCATGAACAGGATATCTTCTTCCATGCGGCTGTGGGCCAATTGGGCTCTGCTGCGGAGCTCTCGCTGTTTCTCCAGGTATTTAGTCTTCTTCGCTGCATTCTGACTGATACCCTCGTGGATTCGTTGCTTCTGTGCTTCTTTCTCCTGTACCATCATGTTGCGTTTCTTTTCCTGTAATATCTGGCGTCTTCTCTGGGCGAGGCAACGTTCAGTATGCTGCTGTTGTGTTGCTTCCGTTCTTTTCTGTTGGTAATTGATCCGCTGCTGATCCTGGTATGCCTGCTGAATTGCAAACAGGCACGACATGTTTACTTGGTTCAGGATGCGTTTCTGAAATTGTTTGTTCACAGGCCAACCCTGCTTGGCTCTGAATTTCCTCGAGATCGGGATGTCATTGCCTGAATTTGGTGACGCATGGGACTCAACATGCACATCCCTGATTGCTGCACCCGTGTTATGATGGTTAAGCATCAGTTCAGAAAAGGCATCAGTGGAAAGAACTTCTTTTTTAAATCCTTGAAGGCAGAAATTGGATATAGGGATTTCATCACCGGTAAAAGTTAGAGGGAGTATTTCTTCTGTCTTCAAGCCTGACTTTGAAGATTGAGCCCTTTTCTGGTTTCTCTGAGAAGTTTTCTTTTTTGGTACTGGGTTCGTTTCCAAATGAGGTTTCTGTGCATTTATTCCATCTCCAGCGCCATTCTTCTGTTGTATTATGTCATTCATTAATAGGAATGATGCTGCTTTCAATTGGTTGATATTTATCTTCGGCGATCTTGATATTTTAAATTCCTTAAAGAAAGATAGAAAAAAAAATACAGAGATAAGTATTGCTATATTTTCAAAAACAAATAAAAATGTTTTTAATATATATATGTGTCCTTCATATGTGCAGGGTGTTTATATATGGTCACCTTTTTTCGACTTGTGTTAATAGTCGCTTTTTTTTTCATTATCCCTGTTTTGTCTAGTGTTTGCTATAGGAATAAACATGAAGAAAGAGGACACAAGGAGACGTTCACTGAGTTTTCTTCAAGGTTTTATTTGAAGAGTATTAATAGAGGAGAGAGATTAATGTTATCTTAACCAATTATTTACTTCTTAACTTCCTAACTTACTGAAATGAGTGACTCACATCAACAGAGAACATCAGAGTAACATTTCGTTTAGATTACTAAGTTGTCTACATTATTGATGGTATCTCATTCATATGGCTTCCATATAGATATTGATTTGGAAAACTTTGTTTTTCTCAGCTTGAAAACATGATGTCATTCATCATCGTCCAACTCTCTTTTGTCTACTGCTTGATCTGTTTCCCTCCTACCTCACCTTTATGTCACCCATTTTTCATCCAACCCTGGGAACGATTCTCTTTTACAGATCTGGGTTATCATTCACTCAGTGTGACCCTTGTCAAAGTCCACAGTAGCTAACTTTATCGCTACTGATGTAAGGTCCTTAATATGTAACAGTACAACACTCTTCGAACAAAATGTAGATTTAATATTTCAATGTGAAAAAATCATATTTTCAAAATAATTTGAACTCAGAATAAGATTTTTTAGTTTTTTTGAACTTTCTTAACTGGATTAATTTTGTTTTGATTTAGGGTTTTGTATGGACTTTTACTACGTTTAGCACTACACAAAGGAAAAGTAAGACGCCTCCTTCACTTCGCTAGTCTGTCGGAGACACTTGGGCATGGTCGAGAACCCATTTAGCCTCTCCCCCATCAGGGTAATATGAGATAACATGAAAAGTAGGTCACTGATG
>NC_136491.1:38778661-38793661 GCF_053919585.1 Euprymna scolopes | reverse complement strand
TAAAATATATATATTTATATATATATAAGTTTAAAGAAGAAAAACAACAAAAGATTTTGCCAAATTAAGTTTATTTCAACCCTAAAACCAATACAGTTTTTCAAATGAACAAGCTGGTTTAAAACTATCACTCTACTAAAAAAGCAAAAAAAAAACATTAGTTGATATTATTACTAAGCTATTATGATGTTGAACCCCTAATGATTTTATAGGTCAATGCATTAGGCTGAGGAGTGTGGGCGAGCAGTTGACCTCTCATTTGAACTGTACTGAATTTTGTTTTTTCTCCTTCCTCTTATCTTCCCTCAACTTCTCCTCCGTTTAATAATAACCAAAACTTTTTGTTTTGTTTTCATTTGGACGACAGCTTTCAACTAGCTTGCTCATTTAAAAATGCCCTATTGTTGTCACGGCTGAAATAAATTTATAATGTGATTTAGCTAATTTTTTGTTTGTTTTTCTTCTTTTAATTTTTGTTCTTGCTCTGCTATACATTGAGCTCTCCTACAGAAATTACTGTATCGTTTATGGACACAGCATTATATATAGGAGGAGGGTGCATGGCCTTACCTAGTCATAAAATACGCTTAAATATATTTTAATTCATGCAGGTTTCGTACTTATTATAACAGAGCCAATTCTCTATTGAATATTATATTGTATTAGTTTTTAATGGTGGATGCTCTGAAGACCTACACGCCCTTGTGCCAACTTGATGGAAATACATCCAACAAACCCAACAAGCAGCAAAATCCCACCCCTACACAGTAGAGATCCCTAGATGCAAGAAAGCCTTCTACTCTAAGAGTTTCTTTCCTAGGACTGCTAGACTTTGGAATTCCCTTCCAGGTTCCTGCTTCCTTGACTGTACTGACATGCAGAAGTTCATGTGTAATGTAAACAGACATCTTGCCACTCAGCTCCCTACTTAGTACCCCTACAAATTATGTCCCAGAGCAGCCCCCTACATCAAAGTGGCATTCTGCCTTGTTTGGGGTGAAAATGCAATAAAAAAAAAAAAAAAAAAATAAGTATAGTAGTGATATCAAAAGATTTGAAAAAAAAAATGACTTTGGTGCGATTAGTTAGAATTGAAACCAAGACATTTAGTGCTCCAGCCACATTCCCTACTGTTTGAGCTATCAACAGAGAAAGAAAATTTTTTAATTAAACCATTTCAAGCTATGTCTGAAGTTTTACATGTGCAAAAGTAATATAAATATGTTGGCAAGTTCAAATTAACATTTTGCATTTCAACTTGCTGACATATTTCTGTATGCTTTTAGTCATCGATTCAAATAAGGATTTTACTCATTATAAAACATCCTTGGTGTATAATTACTATTTCCTATTATTATAAGTGTTATGTGGTCAGTAGTTTAAAAGTTCATCGGTTAAATATTTTCACACAGACACACACAGACACACAGACACAGACACAGACACACACACACACACACACACACACACACACACATATATATCACCAAAAAAACTATGAAACAGATAAATGAAAAAAACTAAGCAGTAAATTGTCTATGGCATCATAGCGTAATGGGTTAGGGCGCTGGACTGAAATACATAAGATCCGGGGTTCAAATCCTAACAACAGTCAAGTTACACTGAATAGGAGTAGGGCTTCAAACCACATGTGTCCGTAGATTACTGTTTTTAAAAAATAATAAATAAATAAATAAATATATATATATATATATATATATATATATATAGACATGACAGAAAAGAATAGACACCCATAGAAACCGTTTATTTCAATAAACATATAATTTATAGAACAAAATAAATGGTCACACATTCAATAACGAATATTTGGTTGACATTCCCTTTGCTGTTTTTAATGTGAAGACTCTTTTAAGCATAGCATTGATCAATTGACGAATATCATTTTGAGGAATTTCTTGCCATGTCTGATGTAATAATGCTAAAAGTTCAAGCTTAGACGATGGCTTTCTTTTCTTTTTGCGAAGGTTCCAGTCCAATATGTCCCAAATGTTTTCAATTGGGTTCATATCTGGGAACTGACTTGGCCATGGAAGTTTGTTAATCCGATTTTGGCTTAACCAATGTTGTGTCATCCTAGCAAAGTGACAAGGAGCTCCATCTTCCATAAATAGGGAGTTAACTTGGTTCATTTTACCACTTGAGAATATTGGTAAGAGTTTTTCATGTAACATTGAAAGATATAAAGACATAATTGATGTTCCCTTTGCACTCCACCAGGTCTGAGCGACCATCACTCCAAATTGCGCCCCATACCATAACCAAGAAACCTCCATGTCTCAACGTTGGCTGCAGTCTTTTTACGTTAAAGCCTTGCTGTGGGAGCCTTTATACCCATACCCTTCCACTGTCAGGAAATAATACAAATCGTGACTCATCAGAGAAAATGACATTAGTCCAAAAGGTCATAGGTCTCTCCACCATCTCACAAACCCAATCTTTTCTGTGCTTGATATTGGCAGGACAAAGAAGAGATTTCCTTCTCTCAGCTCTACCATAGTATCCAAGTTTGCGAAGATACCTGACAGCTGTTCTGGTACTGACACCAGCTTGTGTTGCTATGTCAGAGGCTTTGGACCGAGGATCTTCTTCAACATTTTTTTTTCACAAGACGCAAGGTTCTTTCAGAGGGCCCAGAGTGACCTGGATGAGATTTTGAGTATTCTTTGTCCTGTCTTGTGAATTGTACGATCACTCTATTAACAGTATAAAGGGGTATTGAAAGATTTCCTGCTATTTTGCGTTGACTAAGACCACCTTTGTCCTCACAGAAATTTTGATAGGTCTGATACTCCTTTGTTCCATTCATGGCATGCTTCAATGTTATTAGATGCAATTTTAATGAGATACTCTAAGTTATTTCAGCACTATTTTTATATGTAAATATAAATAAGCATATATTTATCTTAGGAAAAATATTTATCTTAGTGTCTATTCTTTTCTGTCATGTCTATATATATATATATATATATATATATATATATATATATAAGAACAAAGAATTAATAAAACATATTAAAAACACTTAGAGAAGAGTTAAAAACATTTAATTTTCGAAAAGGAAACACAAATTAAGTGGATTGTCCTTAATCTGCGGAGTTTCGAAAGAAATACTTTCCTTCTCATCAGAGGGTAGGAGTTAGCAAAATGCAGAATCGGATTTTGCTTGCAAAGTATTTTATGAAACTACAAGTAAGCCATAGAGCTTACTTGGTAAAAGTTAAACTTTATAAATATTAAGTCTATAATATTTATAATATATTTTAAGTTTGCTATTTTGAATTATCTTTGTAAACTTAATTGTAATTCTTATTATATATATATATATATATATATATATATATATATATATATATATATATATATAACTACTTAATTTACTCACATAAAATTAATATACGAAAGTATAGATTTATGCGTAAACTTTAAGTATTTACTTCAAAAGTGCTCAATACTTAGGTAGAGCTAGTTAGTAAGTTATAAAATATATATGGCGATTAAGCTACACTGAATATTCTGCGTTTCATCTACTCTAGGACTCTTCAGTCTTATGCGCGAATTCTGTGGTTGTTTGTCGTTTTTATATGCGCATCTTCTATTGAGATTTTAGTTAGCAAATCAGCTTTCTAGTATCCACCATGCCATTCCTATCAGCCAATGAGCATGCACTTATCGAACAAAGGCCTATTTGACCTCTGGTTGATCTGTTCCTTTGTGTGTGCTCTATTTATCCTGGATATTTAGTTTCTTGATCTGTTTTAAATCTAGGTTAGTGTTTTTTTTAATGTTAGTTTATATATAGATATATATATGTGTGTACATACATATATGCACATATATATATATATATATACATATATATATATATACATACATATATGTGTGATCGTTTATGTATATTCATGTTTATTTAATTTATGTATTTGTTTATTTTCTATTGTTTTTGTTAGTTTTAAAACTATTTTGCATCGCTATCCTAGAGTAAATTTTATCTTGTGAACACAGTTGTTTGCTATTTCCCTTCTACAGTTTAATAAATGTTGGGGTTCTTTAAAGTACAGGATAGCAAATTTTTCATGAAGGCATAATCTACATGGGTCGTCTAGGTCCCTACATGTGGTAGCTTGTCTTATTATTTTCCATTCGACTACTGGCGAATGTCCACTTTCCTTGAGATCCCAGTATTTATTTGTTAGTGTTGTTTTCATATGGTGTTTTTTATTGTTGAATGTACTTTTGTGGTCATAATATCGAGTTTTGAAATCTAAGGAAGTCATACCTACGTAATATTTCTTGTTATTCAGGTTTTCTTTCGCAAATATTGTGGCCTGGTAAACTACGCTTTTGGTTAGACATTTATTTTGAAGTGGGCAAAGTGTGCGGTGTCTACAGTTGCATTTATCTTGTTCGTTATTAGTATTTTTATTTATAGTATGGTTGTTCTTGTCCGGAGTTGGTTTATTATTATTTTATTAATATTATTATTATCATTATTATTATCATTATTATTATTATTATTTCTGCTAGTGTTAGTTTTATTTTTGTCATGGTGTCTACTTTTTTATTGTTTATTTTGTTGTTGTTTACATTGTTTTTATTTAATATTCTGTTATTATGTGCTTTGATTATCATCTCTAAATTTTCGCAACAACTGTAGGATAACTTTAAGGTATTTTTATTGAAAATTTTGTGTAAGGGGTTGGTTGCGGGAAAGTGTTTTTCAATAAGATCTAGAAACTTCTTGCCAAATTTTGTTTTTAACATTTGATTGTATGGGGCCATATACCAAATTATAGTTCTTTTTCTTCTATTTTTAATTTTATTATAGTTATTGGTGTTTTGTTGCTTATATTTGATATCGATAATTTTGTATCCCCTATTTTTTAGGGCTGTTTCATAGATATTGGTTGACCTGTTAAATGCATTTTCATCGCTTGAGTTATTACTGAGTCTACTTACGATCGAGTTAGGAATATGTTTTATAATTGATGGTGGGTGATTGGACTTAGAGTTTACGTATATTGGAGTAGCGTTATCTTTTGAATAGGGTTCATATGTGTTTTTATCTAAATTTAACATGACGTCCAGGAAGTTTGTTATTTTTATGTTAGCTGATACGTCTGCTTTTAGGCCTAATTTTTTCATTTCCTTGTGTATAATTTTCTTAAAATTATCTCTCTTGACTTTGTTGGAGTTTTTTATTATAGCTAGTCCGTCATCTCTATATAGGCCGATATCCGTAGTATCAAATATGCTTGTGAGGGTATATAGAATAAATAATCCCACAAAATCTGATGCCTCTGCAGAATCCCTGGCACCCATCGCCAAATCAAACGAATTTTTCATTTTAGTTTTTATTCATTGGTTATTGTTATTTATTATAACTGATTTTCTACATTTTTTAATGATGTTGATTTCTTCTGAGGATATATCAGTGTATGCCTCGGCAAATTCTAGGGCAATGTTAAAAAGTTCTTTGGATATTGAGGGACAAAAGTCTATGATGTCGAACTGTATAAACGTACATTTATCTTTGTTTTCCATATTTTTAAACCAGGTGATTGCTTCGGCAGCATTTGCCCACTGGTTTAATTCTAGGTCTTGTTTGATTTGTTTGTTTACTCTAGAAAGTATTGTTTTGCTAATTCTACCTATTTCTGGTTTAGTTGGGTTTATCAAGCAGGTGCTGGGATTATTATTAAAGTCCCATTTGTGGTCTTTAAGCAGAATGTACGCCTCTCTAGGTTTCAATTTGCCAACTTTATCGCTAATTTTTAATTTATCAGTAATTTGTTTACTTTCAGTATTTATTATATCTATGTAGTCACATTCGTTTGCATCCAGTTTTTTGTAGTTTTTTGTAATGTTTTCTGTGATTAGTTTGTTATATTCTTGTTTATCTATTTTATAAAAGTTTCTAGTTTTATCTGCTTTTACAAAGATTTTATTAGAGTTGTTTATGTTTCTAACGATTTTGTGTAGTTTCCATTGAAAATTGTTAGGTTGATTGTGGAATTCTAAGTTTTTAATTACGTTTAAAAGGTCATTTTCAAAGTTTATCAAAAGGTCTACTGTTTTCGCATTTTTAAGGGTTTTAAAACCATAGGATTCTTTTTTGTTTACGTTTTCATTTTTAAGGAAGAAATTTGCTTGCCATCGCATTCGGCGTATTAGTTCATCTGTTTTTTGGATTAATTTAATAATATAGCTATGCTTGTTAGGTGTGGGGATGTTTTTTAGCAATGTTTTGAAATTAACTCTTTCCATATCTATTTTTAATGTAGTGAAATAAATTCTTTTGAGAGTGCTCGACTGTTTCAGGAGCTAAGTATAACTACTTAATTTACTCACATAAAATTAATATACAAAAGTATAGATTTATGCGTAAACTTTAAGTATTTACTTCAAAAGTGCTCAATACGTAGGTAGAGTTAGTTAGTAAGTTATAAAATATATATATAGTGATTAAGC
Source organism: Euprymna scolopes (assembly GCF_053919585.1). Taxonomy (NCBI): domain Eukaryota; kingdom Metazoa; phylum Mollusca; class Cephalopoda; order Sepiida; family Sepiolidae; genus Euprymna; species Euprymna scolopes. The sequence goes on along the minus strand of NC_136491.1, from coordinate 38,787,169 downwards.
TACACTGAATATTCCGCGTTTCATCCACTCTAGGATTCTTCAGGCTTATGCACGAATTCTGTGGTTGCTTGTCATTTTTATATGCGCATCTTCTATTGAGATTTTTTTTTTTATTAAAAACTGGCAGGAAAATCCGACGTTACCTGGGATTTAATTACTGGATATTGGACAGCTTTAAGAAATTGATTCCCAAACTAATCTATCTCGAGAAAGATCTTTACTTATCTCATTTTCTCTCGAATCCATCTTCATCACTTTGTGTTGTGTTTCTTTGGCCAACTCTACTCCCTTGTTCCACATTAACCCAAGAACTCTCATTCTTTTGTTCAACATGACTGTCAAACTAACAAAATCTGCTTTACTATCCAGATTTAATCTTTCTTTGAAGTTATCAGGTTTAAGTCCATATTTAAGAATCACATTACACATCCATCATATCATTTTTCCATGCAACACCTGTCCACAACTCTCACTGGTCAGATTTCATTTTCATGAAACGCGAAATATTCAGTGTAGCTTAATCGCCATATATATTTTATAACTTACTATATATATATGTATTAGTTTGATTTTCCATTGATACCTTCGGTTTTATGAATCATCATCACATTTGGTTTAACATCTTTTTTTAGATGCTAGCATGCATTCGAGAGATTTAAGAGAATAACTTCCAAACTAACCTATCTTGCACCAAGTCTTTAATTATCTTTTTTTCCTTCACATCCATTTTTATCAGCTCCTCCCATGTTTTCCTTAGCCTTCTCCTGTAAACTGACCCTGCTACCTCAACTGTTCTACATCTACTAACCCGAGAATTCTAATCCATTCCTTCAACATGGCCATACCATCAAAATCTCTTGCACACATCTCCTTTTACTGTCCTGATTTAATCTTCTTTTCAGATCTGTGAATTAAGTCTTTATAAATCACAGTAGCTCCTTACGCTTCTATGGCAATATGCCTTGTTTAGTGTGGAAAAAATTTAAAAAATGAAAAATTACATCCATAGATCTGACTTTTTTTTTGTTTTTTTACTATGCTGTCACCACTTACCAAGACCCAAAGGCCACTTGAGGATAAGAGTTAAGTGAGTGTCAGGTAGGAAGCAAGACAACATTGTGATGGTTGGTAACGATGGTGGTGATTAGGCAAAATTTTATTATTTAAGCAGACGAGACAAGAATAATTTGTTTACATTAGACTTGAAAATGACCATGCTGTAGTCAGCTGAGAAGGAGTCCAGTGATATTATGTTCCGCAAACGGGCAATTCTGGGAAATAAACATTGTTCATGGAAGTTTCATTTAGTTTTAGAGAGAGAGAGAGAGAGAGAGAGAGAGAGAGAGAGAGAGAGAGAGAGAGAGAGAGAGAGAGAAACAAGTTTTTTATTGTGAATGTTTTGCTGGGAGTGGGGGATCAGAGATTTTAGCTCAGTTGAGCACGAAAATAACCTCTTACCTCCCCTCCCCTCAAAAAAGGCTGACATTTTTACTGTATTTTTCCCCCTTTTTTGTTTCCTCTTTTTTCCTTGATAATTTACTTTAATAATGTAATGGAATTACCTGTGATGTCAAAGACTCTGGTGGGGCAAAAGCAGAGTAAGGACTATTCGTACTTGTCTCTGTTCGTTCACTCTGGAACCGTGCAATTGTTGTAGGCATGGTGGCAGCAATACGAGTTATAGGAAAATTATACAGTTGAAGATCAGTCTTGGATCTTGTCTCACAAGAGGTAGTTACCCTAAAAGGAAAACAAAGATACACGATTGTTGAATTATCGAAAAAGGTAATTCATTTTCTTATCGTTATCAACCGTTTATTGATGAGTATCCTTGCCATGAAGTCTGCATGTTTGCAATCAAAATGAAAGTGCATTATATTTGACTACAGTAGTTCATCGTATTATAATGGAGACTGTGTGTTTGTCTGTAACTCCAATGAGATCACAACTATATTAGTTTGTTACCTTTTATTAAAAACTGGCAGGACAATCTGACGTTACCTGGGATTTAATTACTGGATATTGGACAGCTTTAAGAAATTGATTCCCAAACTAATCTATCTCGAGAAAGATCTTTACTTATCTCATTTTCTCTCGAATCCATCTTCATCACTTTGTGTTGTGTTTCTTTGGCCAACTCTACTCCCTTGTTCCACATTAACCCAAGAACTCTCATTCATTTGTTCAACATGACTGTCAAACTAACAAAATCTGCACTACTATCCAGATTTAATCTTCCTTTGACGTCATCAGGTTTAAGTCCATATTTAAGGACCACATTACACATCCATCATATCATTTTTCCATGCAACACCTGTTCACAACTCTCACTGGTCAGATTTCAATTTCATGCATTATAACATTGCATACACATGCCTGATAGACTCTTCTCTTAGTCAACAGTGGTGCTGCTTTGCTGGTTAGTAATGACAAAAGTGACCTTTTTTTTTTTCTTCTTTTTTTTTTACATAGGAGTCACCACTTATCAAGGCCCTAAGGCCACTCGAGGATAAGGGTTATTGAGTGCACAGTAGTCAATTGGACAATATCGTAGTAGTCGTTATTAACGTAAATTTGGTAGATTGGATTACTTAAGGGGGTGGTTCATCAAGAATTTGTTTATATTGGACTTGAAGACAACCAAGTTGTAGGAAACAGGCAAACAGAAAAGAGTTCCACAGGCATGCAGTTCTAAGAAAGAAGTATTGTTCGTGGAATCTATGTTTTGATTTAGGCACAGTTAAAGAGTGGGGAAAGTTATTGACAGTGGTTTCAGCTAGACGGGTGTTTTTCGAGAAAGATTGGTGAGGGGAGACCAGAGATTGGAGCTCAGATGAGCACTTGCCGTGGAAATAATGATAAAACAAAGACAGGCTCGCAGCGTCCCTTCTGTGGGAAAGAAGTTGCAGGGAAAAGAAAAAGGCATCCCCCATTAAGTTACAAAGTCTATTTTGAACTCTGTCAAGGCAGCATAAAATCCTTCTAGCAGCTGCTGCCCAGATGTGGCAACAATACTCCATTCCTGGATGTACTGGCCTTTTATATAGATAGCACTTCTGTTTTAGAGGAGGATTATGTAAGGGACATAACTCCCATTTACTAAAAAAAGAAGCATTCCTGAAACCGTTTACGAAAATGAAACACATTAATTAAATGAATACACAAATTTTTGAATAATAATAACAAAAATGAATACAAATGAAAAATATTAATCCACGAATACCATACATAAACAATTACATCAGTTAATCAATCAAAAAAGGAAACAAGTTGGAAACAATTATAATAACAAACTAAAAATGAAACAATGTTAAGTAATCAAATAATTAAACGTTTTTAATTAAATGTTAAGTAATAAAATAATTAAACATTTTTAATTAAATATTAAGCTATGAAATAATTAAACTTGTTAATTAACATACACAAACCCAAAAATAAATAAACTGTAGCAATGAAACAATGCCAAAAGTACAAAAAATAAATGAACTTGTTTGGTAATGCTTCTTTCTTTAGTAAATGGGAGTTATCTCCCTTAGGTAGTCTTCTCTAAAACAGAAGTGCCCCCTGAGCTTACTCCATTTGCGCTCAACGTTTCTGATTACTTTACTGTTTCTATCTTAGATGTTATCTTCACAACATTTAGGTCGATGTAACCTCTGACCTTGAATTATGTAACTCAGTCATAATCTACAGTAAAGTAAACTGGCTTCAAACTTCTTTTAATCGTATTATTTAGATTCTTCGGACTACTGTTCTCATCTTGTGTAGATTCCTGAATTTGACAGAAAAATTCCTGAATTCATCAAAGTACACCTGAAGAAGGTCGAAGGTTACATCAACCAAAACGTTGTGAAAATAAGACTCAAGATGAGAATGGTAGTTCAAATAATCCAAATAACCAACCAATTTTCAGAAACATAATAATTTCTTTTAAATATTAATTTTTTTAATGCAGGTAGATCACAAATAATAGGCAAAGCAAAATAATTTGATTTTGACTAATTTTCCATTTGTATTTCCTCCAAAATATTTTATGTTGCTAATAGAAATGATTATCGCTGATTCCATGGAGGCAAATTTCTCATAACATATTAAACTCTCCAAGTTTTCAAAATGAAGATAATCGATTTTTGATTTTCTAAAATGAAATTCTATAATTCTGTTTTGTTTGCCAAAGCAAATCACTAAGAGATTATCTGGAAAAAATTTCATACATTTTTAAGTGGAAGGTAATGGATTCCTTCAATTAGTAGACTTATTTGTACGGCACCATTGATGATACTGAATTTTCTTGCTCACACGCCACTATTCTCAATTTACAATAGAAAGCTACCATCAACAAACTTGGCATAGGTTAAAAAGAAGTCACATAAAATCCTTTTGAGATAAAATTTTATAATTAAAATTTGCTGGGATAATTTTTTTAATGAAAATTAAATATCAAGTAAAAATTCCATTTTTACTCAATTATTGAAAACCATCAAATAAAAGAAGCTGTTTTATTTTTCTAACACTTTAATTAGTTTTAGTGTGCAATCATTTATAATAATGGGTTGAAACTGTGTAAATTATACTTAAAAAATTGTTTATGAATGTTTTGTACAAATGAAATAGTCTAATAACGGCAACCCACAGCCACAAATTTGGACTAGGACTGTGTGAGCAAGAAAAGTCAATATCGTACCATGATCTACATAGATTAGATCTGTTTGAAGTAAGACTCACATCAATCCAGTTTTGGGTTGCTGCTTTAGTCGTAGTCTTGTCAGATATGAACGGATCCATTTTTGGATTATGAGAACTGGAGAATGATGAGCCATAATGTAATTTATATTACATCTTATGCCAGCAACTTGTTCTAGGGCTGTGGAAGAAGACCGTTTCTGCAGAAATAAATAATAAAACAAGAAAATATTATTCCCTGTAATAAGAGTTCTCCACAGGAGAGATAATCTATAATATAAATCTCACCTGTCTGTTTAAATGTATGTATGTATGTTTGTTCGTATGTCTGCCTAAAACTTTTGACAGAGGCGACAGATATTCACGAGATTAGTATTGAAGCTCGACCCTTTGGACAACAAATATTGAAAAATTGGCCAAAAACATTAATTCCTTCACCCTCAACTGTGGAGGGGTCGCCTTTTTCACCAATATTTTCAAAAGTCATTGCCTCTTTTCGATTTTCTAGCCTTAATTTAAACCTATGTCACTTCCGGTTTGTCAATGGGAGCAACAGCAAATACGTTACGTTTTTTTTTTCACATTCTTTTCCTCCTTCGTGTTACAGGTTCAAACCCACCTGCCTACTACCATTTTTTTTTTTTTGCTCAACACCCACCTCCAAACACCAGGGCAACGCCAGGCACCCAGGCTAGTCAAGAATAAAAGAGGTTACACTTAACTATTTATTATATTCAGTTTGTAAGCTAAAACATCCTTGTAGCTGAGAAATCACACTATGTAAAAAGTGCCATATTATTTTTTGAATCATTCAATGTTTTTGGCATGTGAAATGCAATAATCATAAACTCTTAAATGTTGGTGTATTTTTATAAAAAAATAATCAAGTACATTTAAAAGCTTACTTATCATATGATATAAAAAGTAGCTGGTCACTGCATGAGACACAGCGAAGAGGAAGCAAGCAAGCTAGTTCTCTGGATACCAACAGATGGACACCCAAACTGTGGTAGAAGAATGAACTACATTGACAACCTGATATGGGACACAGGATTAGAAAGTATTTGGTTGGTTGATTGGTAGCTTTTGTTTTACGGCATATCAACCCTTTTCAGGTTATTTAATGCCGAATCCAGCGATTTTGAAGAACAATTTTTTAATAGAATATATTTTTCGTTTTTAAGTCGGTTTTTATTTAACCCATAGTTGGGACCCTAACAGGTACTACCACTCCGGGTCAGAGTGAGCCTGAGAGCAATGGCAATTAAATGGTGGCCCACACTCCCCAAAGCTCGAGAGCTGGGGCCTCACCACCGGATATAGTTTAAGGTCATATCCAGGACAAGAAAATGTTTGGGATCTGCAAACTGTCATGCAAGATTGAGAGAAGTCGTGTAGATTTGGTGGTGTAGCCTCTTGAAAGACGACGGAGATGAGATGACGAACAAGTGCACAAGTCAGTCATGAGACTGCTTACCTTTGCCTGACAATGTAAATATGGGCCCAAGTTTTATTTGGGCCTTACTTCTCTATATTATATGAATTTTTTTCTGAAGTTATACCAAAGAAACTTTGATAACTGAAAACAATTTATCTGATGAAATTACAATTTTGATTTTGCAAGGTGCTTAATGTTATTGTATTCAACAAATTTGGAAAAATGCTAAAATTGAAATTCTGTAAAAATTTCGACAGTGACTGAATTTGTCAGAATCATAGATATACTATGCATTTTTGGAATTGTTGTGTTCAGAGAATGAGATGTCAGGATCATTGAATATTCTCATAACAAGCAGACAGTTCATTGTATTTTTAAACACAATTCATTCACGGCAGAAAACTTTATTTACAGAACAGGATTCAATGTCAAGCGAAGCCGCCATGTTGCCCTCGGTTTCTCTCTAGAACTCTTTAGTCCGTTTAAAGATCTATAAGGGGTGACAACTCTTACTTTCTGTATTTAGAGTTATTTCCCCTGTTATCACTATAACATGAATAATCAAGGAAAACTATGTATAAACAAGAACAAGTTGTAACATTGCTTACCTCCACTTGACAATGTGAAGATGGGCAAAGATATTATCATGAAAAATCAGAAGTTGAAATTCTGATTGTATTTTTGACTGAACTTTCAAGGTCAAAGTCTGATTAACATAAAATGTGAGCCTTCTTTGGCTACAACATGGGCCAAGTAGAGAATCTTTATAATGAGCAGGACTGAAGTTGTTCCCAAAATGTGTAACTTTCACCATTTTTTGACTGAGTTATGCTCAAATTAAATCAATTAGATGATGGTCACTATTTTGACCAAGTTTGGTGATGATTCGTCAAGCAATGTGGACGACTATTATCATAACCTCCACTTTGGTGGAAGTGAATACCATGTTTACATTTGGAATAACTAAACAAATCTATTATGAATTATATATAAACAAAAACATAAGTCAATCTTGAGACGACACACCTCAACCTGATAATATAAAGATGGGCGTAGTTTTATCTGGGCTTTATTTCTTCATATTAGCTAATATATTTTCGAAGTTATGCCATGGAAACATGAATAAAATATCCAATCAAGCTGAAATTGTTATCAAGAATCATCCCATTGATACATGAAAATTGGAAAAGTCGGAAGTTGTCAATCACTAAGAAAAAGTCAAGACATATGGACTAAATATTATGGTGTATAACCTGGAACAACAACGATTATGATTAGAGATGCTTTTAAGCTGATTTGTTGCTGCGGAGTTCCTTTTCGCCGTCTCAATTTAAAGTTATTTTTTTTAAACTGACATGAACACTAGAATACTTCTATTATAAGTCAAATATGAACAGGTAAAATTATAGAGGAATAAAAGGCGAATCAAATGAGGTATAGGTTGTTTAAACAGTTACATTAAATTTAGCTTCAATTTGCAGTTTTTGAAAAAATTACAAGTGCGGACTTTCTTTTTGTCGGCACTGTATATATATATATATATATATATATATAATAAAGGTGTTTTTCTATCCTATTCTTTCCTTATTATATATATATATATATATATAAAATAAAAATTACAATTAAATTTACCAAAATGATCCAAGATGGTAAAATTAAAGTATATTATAAATATATAAGAATTAATATTTATAAAGTTATCTCAGCCAGATGTAAAAGCTCGATAAAACCAAATAGGAGATAGAGCTTATAATACGAGCAAACAGTTAATAAAACATGTTAAAAAACACTTTGAAATGAGTTAAAAACATTTAATCTGAAAAGGAAACCCTCCTTTTCAGATTAAATATGTTTTTAACTCATCTCAAAGTGTTTTTTAACATGTTTTATTAACTGTTTGCTCGTATATATATATATATATATATATATATATATATATATATATATATATATATATATATATATATATATATTATATATATATATATATATATATATTTATATATATATATATATATATATATATATATATATATATATATATATATAATTAATAAGTGTTTCATGCTTTCGCAAATCTAGTGTAAACGTTTCATTGAACAAAAATATTTTACATTTAGCTTGTGAGGGAAAAGCTTATTCCATAGTCCATGATGCTCTCGGTTTGGCCAATGAAGAACAACCATACATAATCTAAAGAGAAAATAAAATCGTGATTAAAATTGAAGATAAAAATAAATTCATAAATTTATCACCTGATTTAATGACGAGCAGAGATGTATTTTTAATGGTAGTCGGAAAGCCGCAAACCTTTCTGTGGTTTTTAGATCTTCTATGATTTCTTGATCAGCAACAACGTAGTGGTCCAATGCCTTGAGAACGGA
>NC_136491.1:38766161-38773661 GCF_053919585.1 Euprymna scolopes | reverse complement strand
GTATAATAAATAGACTATATATATATATATATATATATATATATATACTAGCATGGGTGCCCGGCGTTGCCCAGGTGTTTTGAGGTGTATGCTAAGCAAAAAAAAAAAAACGGTCAATTTTTTTTAACTTGGACCCTTATTATGACCCCTTAAAATTTATTGTTTAGGACTCAAATAAAGTTAAGTTAGATCCATGTCCAAGGAACCTATATCTAAAATTTCACGTGTTTAGACCCAAAATTGTAGGAGGAGTTTGGTAGAGTTACAAAGGTCAAATCGTTGAACTTTGATCCCTTAATCACCAAATTTCTGTCCGAAAACCAATCACATCGATTTTCCCAAATCTCAGTACCCTGTATATCAAATTTCGAATCTGTAGGCTTAAAATTGACAGAGTTATTATGTAGGGAAATGTACACAGACACACACACACACACAGACACGTTCACTTTTATATATAGATATATATATATATATAGAGAGAGAGCGTAAATGATGAGTGTTGTGAATTATATTCAAGTTAAGAGGGGTTGGTATGAATTGCAGCGTTGGTGAGAAGGAATTGTAACATTTGTTTTTTTTTTTTTTTGCATTACATTGGTCTTCCATTTTCAAAGGGCTCCAAAATTAACATAGCTTAAATAATTTTTATCTTTCTTTCTCAAAAGAGAGCTTCAAGAGCTCTAACTGGAAATGTAATTATATTTGTCAATAATTTGACCTATTCTAATCTATTGGAACATGAACTTTCAAAAATATAAACATTTAATCATTAGAATAGCATTCAAAAGAGAATAGATATAAATCAACTAAGATTCAACAGAAAATATTAAAATGACCAAATTACAATTATCCATTAAAAATTAAAATCTATCTCTCTGGTCAGGTTCCTTGAACAGACCTATGTGACTCTCTCTCTCTCTCTCTCTCTCTCTCTCTCTCCAGATTTCCCTCTTTTCCATCAGCTGCCTGAGGTCTTCAGAATCACAATTGGCATCATGTGCAATTTGCTGGATTTACGTGGATCTAGGTCGTCTTATGCTCGTGCGTCCATGCCATGGAATCTACAGCAATACATTTCTCACCAGCTCTTGCTTGCTTGCTTGCTCCTCTGGCAGTGACCGACAAATCATAGACGTCACTCCCTGATGGTAATAGATATGGCAGGTTGATTGCCATAAAGTTGTTGCTTTGTGGGATGACCTTGGCAAGATATATTTAACACTGTTCATAGCATACAGGTGTACGTGTCGTCTAGTAATCTTTTGGTCAGTGTCCAGGTCACCAAAAGATTGAAAAGACTAAATTAAAATACTGCAAATATTTTAATTGTGATCTCTGAACACGTGCACTGGATAAGGCAGGGGAAGCTAGAGCTGTAGAGCTTGATATATATATATATATATATATATATATATATATATATATATATATTTATATATATATATATATATCTATATATTTATATATATGTATATATATATATATATTTATATATATATATATTTATATATATATATATATATATATATATATATATTTATATATATATATATAAAGCTTTTGACAAAATCTAGTATGAAGGCCTTTTCACGAAAATCAAATACAGTATTTCTGGAAGAATACTCAACATAATCAGACCTTTCTTTGACAAGAAAAAAATCTAGGTTGTCTTCGATGGTCATAACTAACATGATATTAATCCAAGTGGTATTCATAAATGACATCCCTGATAAAAATGTGTCTGAGATGGATATATTTGCTGATGACACCACACTCTATAATATACATGAGGGAAAAAATGAATATACACATATCCAAGGCAATGACAGAAACCTTAGAAAACGACCTTCAGTCAGTAGTGGAATGTGGCCATACACGGTTAATAACATTTAATACTATTAAGACTAAACTTCTTTCCTTCAACAACTATATAAAAAAAAAAACTTTCTCAACCACCGATTACCATGACAAATAACACCCTACCTGGGAGCTCATCTTTCAAACTCTTTGGCTAAACATTCATAGGCAACATGAATTGGAACAAATACATTGAGGACATTGCCAAGGCTGCTTTAAAGAAGGTAGGCTCCCTCTACCATGCTAGAAAATGATTTGCACCAAACAGTATACTAGATGTTTATAAAGCCACAATTCGACCACACATACAGCACTGTTGCCAAATCTGGACTGGGGCAACTGCGACTAATCTCTCACTCTTAGATAGGTTCAAAAAACGAGTCTTAAGAATTCTCGCACTTTCAGCCAAGCTCTAACCTCTGTCCCATCACTGCAATGTCGCATCCTTGTACCTGTACTACAAGTGACTTCAATGCAAACAATTTGAAATCATTTTTATGCAGACAAAAGTCAGTAAAATGTGACACAAATACATTTTGCAAATCCTGTATTGCATTCACAAATAGCTTTGACTCCTGTACTTTCCTTGCTTGGAATTATGGGAAATGAGCGTAATTTTTATTTCTAAATTTATGTTTTCATAACGCAAGTTTTCTTTCAAGGGCAACAATTTGATTATATATTTTTATTTATAAGCTGCGTTTTACCTTGAAGTAGTATATTTTAACAATTTAAAGGAGACACTATATGGACAATGAGTGCTTAAGTTGCGAATCAATCAGGATCTTGTATATGTGAACTATCCATATGTTTACTTTCGAGAAATATCCTCACCTCTTTAAAGGCAAGTACTCGTTTTAACATCAGTCCTCGACTAAGCCGGTGTACATCAGAAAAATACATAAGGTCACCATATTCTGCCTGAGTATCAAACAAAAATTGTTTGAATTGTCAATGATTTAATCCACGAGATTGAATCAAATTCACAGTTCCACAACATCATTTATAATGTCTTTAAACTTCTAGGAGTTTGCACACAATGTATCTTGATTGATAATGCAATGAATTTTTACAAGTTTATGAGTAATTCCAAAACTTCCTATATTCTCCTGTGGTTATAGTCAGCTAACACACTTCCTAACTTCCGGCATTGCTGCTACCAGAAGTGGTGACAAGACAAATCAGTTCCTCCACTTTTTTCTCTCATGCCTATATCACTCCTGTGCATGTACTTTTTTATTTCTTCATTCTGTTTTTCTGATCCTTCTTTTTTTTTTTTTTAATAATCATTGAAAATTGTTTTGGTCATATTTTAATTAAGAATTATTGAAATTATTATAATTTTTTTTGCAAGAATTATTGAAAACACGTTTGCACTCTTTTTCTTTTTTAAAGAATTATTGAAAACATTTTTTTAAAAATCTTTTAAAACTATTTTGGGAATATTATGTATTAGATACACTTTTTTTAATGATGTTTGAAAATTTTGTTATTTTGATTTCAGTAATTTTATTTTATACTTTCATAATTATATATTTATTATATAAATTCAAACAAAAAACTTTTATTTTTTAAATTAAAAAAAAAAATGTATTTTAATAATTTTGTAAACATATTTCTTATAAAATTTACAATAAAATAAAAACTTTTTTTATTTTTTTTTTGTCATTAAAAATGCAAATAAAGACTAATTGTATTATTTTTATCTGTATAATTTTGTTAATTTTTATTGTATGTTTTTCAATAATGTCCTTTTCTTATATTTTATTTCAATAAATCGCTTCACAATAGAAATACTGAAGAACAAGAAAAGTAAAGGAACTGATTTGCCTTGTCATTGTTTCTGGTAGCAGACACACTGGAAGTTAGGACGTACGTTAGCTGACTATAACCGCTTCTGTAGTAACAAAGTTATTTTCCCCCCACCATTACTGCAACACGATCAGTTGTGATTCCAATAAGCTTCAAGAAATCAAATTTCATTCTATCATCATTTTTAACAAAGTTTAAAAAATATCTGATCCAGTCAATGCATTGTGCGATTGTCCTGAGAGAAAGGCTGATAGTTTTAAATAAAGACTTTTTCTGGAGAAACAATATGCAAAACTGGCAGTAAACATTCTTTAAAAAATTACCATCTGTAAATGGTTTCATTTTTATCAGCGATCCATTTCGAAACTTCATAACTGGCAATTGTATTTGCCACATTTTCACCTTTTCTCTTTATAAAAATGTTGTTTTTATATTGAGACTTCAGTCACCTAACTTTTTATTTTCTTGATGATGGTAGGGTAGGTAGCAGGGGGTAAACGATGGGGTTTGCTGTTGAAGAAATGAAATAGAAAGCCAACTGAGACAACACAGTCCCTTTGAAGCTATCCCCACCTAATTTTGTTGCCGGTCAGTCAGTCAAAATGGATCTCAGTTTTTGTTTTATGTTTTCCTTTTATTATTTTTTTTTATGCAGAGATGGAATTGATTGGGTTTTGATCCTGTTTTTTTTTTTTTTTTTTTTTGTGGTCATGATATTGAAAGTCGGTTGGGTGAATCAGAGGAAGATAGAAGCAGGTCATTTTGCTTAATTTGAAAGCTGCATTACATATTAAAAATAAAGTAATTGAAAAATCAGGCCTACGGGGCCAGTCAAAATACCTCTGCACCCCGGATCCTGCCCCCAGGTCGTAGGTTGGCAACCATTGCGCTACACCATCTTTTAAAAAGGGATGAAGGCTTATAGCACACATGCGAACATAAAATTGCCTAATTATTATATCGATGTTATATTTATTTAAATCATAAGAAAGACTAAGTGGTTGACAATCCGATATTATGAACAAGTAATAAGATTTATAATCACCAGACAGAACCCCCCATCCCACAACATCACATAACTGCCAATCTAGACAATCTCGACAATTGTACATTGAATAGAAAACATGGCTACCCGATGCTGACGTCACTTGAACAGGTAGAAGGAGAAGGATTTATTTAGACAAAAAAAAAAAAAAATCAATAAAATGAATAAAATGAATAAAAGAAATTCTTACCTGATTTCCATGAATATCAAGCTTGATCAAGTGAAAACAACCATGTAAAGCAATGATGCTTTTCAAGTGATTTTTTGCTAAGATGCAGACTACTAAGTTTGGGCACCAGTTACCGATTATTCCAAGGCTTCGAATATGCAGATTGTCCAACCAAAGCACACGTAACTCGTCCATTTCCTTGTCACCATCTTCCTCATTTTGACAATTATTTCGCAAGAATTCAGGTTTTATATCGACAAAGAAAGCAGCGCCGCTAACTTGTTCACTGAGAGTAGTCTGATTTGAGGAAATCCCAGAAAAAAATCTTTGTCGCCCGTTCAGAAACATCTTTCGTAGCACATAAGAAGAGTTGTTCTGAAATCGAAAGATAAGAAAGAAAAGGTGTTTATTTATTCATTTATTTTTTTTTTTTAATTTTTTTTTTTTCTTCCTTTGAAGATTGTAATGCTGGGTATGGGGCAGCCAAACCAGCTGCCAACATTGCCCCGCTTTTTTATTGAAACCAACCGGGAGCTCTTTTTAGTATCCTCGCTGTTCCCTTAAGTGCAATTGTCTCTTATTCAGATTGGTGTCTACAGTGATAAACAAAAATGAAGAAAAACTTGTTGTACTTGTCACGGAATGAAGATTTTATATTCCAAAAATCACAAAAATTGATTAAAAAAATTTTTGCTGTTTTTTACTGATAAGTGACAGACGAGGCCAAGTTTTACTAGAGAACATGATAACAGGACGTAATCAGTGATTGTTTTGACATTTTTACATGAATTAGAGTTATCTGCCCTTGTCCACCAATTTGTTGGATGCTTCTTTCACTCTCATCGAAACAGAATAAAATTTGATTTCCCTGAATAAATTTAAAAAACCTACTTGGTCAAATGATGTGACTTTTGGAATCCCATGATTGGTACATATATAACCAGGGCCATGACAACAGCATATTCTTTTCCTTGTTTTGATTCTCAAGTATATATCGATTGATATCTTATATGTTTTTATGTAGAGTGATGTGGTTCTCGGTTGATTAGTTGTGTCTAAATGTTTCGGATATATACTCGAGAGTCAAAACAATGAAAAGAATATGTTGTTGTCATAGCCCTATACATCACACAGAAATTTCTGTAATTTCTTTAATTTTAAATGCTGTTATATTAATACATATGATGTGGTTGTGCTGGCATGTCGGGAAATTGGGGTTGCTGGCAGCCTGGTTAGTGCAAAGAATGGTTCAAGGAGTTAATGTTGACGCATGTCAAATGGATAGATAGGCTCAGTGATGACAACCAAGAGTGATTAAGTTCGTGTGAAAAAAAACAAAAAACAATGCTTGAAGAAGAAAGAAAGAAAATATTTTTTGGGGTCCGCATGAAAAGCAGTCGATTTTCTGAGTTTGGACAAAGTGGATGTCTGAGTTCGACACAAAGATGTGTCGAAGGGAAAATCATAAGAAAGTCTAAGTGGTCGACAATGCGATGCCTCCCACCCCATCACTTGTTAGACGAAATAAAGAAGCCATGCTAAAAATCGGTATTGTGTTTCTCCATTAGACGTCTCTTCTAGCATATATATATATATATGTATATATATATATATATATATATATATATATATATATATATATATATATATATATATATGTATATATATATATATGTATATATATATTGTAAAGAAGTGAACCATAGCGGAAATCCAGTCGACTAAAATAAGATGGAAAACGGGGTGAGGAAAAAGAAAAAAAAATGGGGGAAGTTACATGCAACAAATGTACAATTCAGTAAAATAAATAAGTCGATTAAAAACAAGATCGTTAAAATACACCCGAAGTGCTTTTCGTTCAGACTAACTTTTCAAGAGTATAAGTCTGAAAATTATTATTTTTTTTTTAGAATATTTGGTAGTAGAATGGAGTAAGAGCGGAGGAGAGGTTAAAAAACCCCAAAAAACTGTGACTACCCAAATAATTCTAATTGAAGCCGGAGGTTTCTCTGCTTGCACAAAGTAGGGGGGCTGGAAATGATGGCAAGTGCTTCGAGGATAGACAGGTGGAACTTTGTACGTCCTCGGTACAAAACAGAAAAACACTCCGGAGAGAATGCAAGACCACACTCCTTTTTATCAACCAAGTGTTGGCCGATGGACGATTCTATCAACTGAGACTTTCTGGTGGTAGGTTGATGGTCTCGGATGAATCGGGGAACATGTTGGGCGATTCTGACCTGAAGACGCTGGGTAGTCTTGCCAATATAGACGGCACCACACCGACATTGAAATTTATAAATAATATTACTTGTTTGAGAGATAGGCAAGACATCCTTACGAAATGAGGGAAAGGCGGTTTTTGTGGAAAAAGCAATATGGAGGGATAGAGCACCAAAATTAGAAGACACCAGAGAGGAAATCTTATCACCAATAAGTTGGCCTTCAGGTCCAATCCAGGGTAACTTAAGGTATACCAGGAGTCTAGATGGACCATATTTTGGTAGCTCAGAAAAGGATTGAATTTTCTTACTAATAACTAAGTTAACTAATGGAGGTGAATATCGATTCATAATAAAAATCCTTTTAATGTTTCCAATTTCCACATCAATAA